>NC_034409.1:146638932-146730502 GCF_002078875.1 Numida meleagris
TTCTATTCTATTCTATTCTATTCTATTCTATTCTATTCTATTCTATTCTATTCTATTCTATTCTATTCTATTCTATTCTACTCTACTCTACTCTACTCTACTCTACCCTACTCTACCCTACCCTACCCTACCCTACCCTACCCTACCCTACCCTACCCCACCCTACCCTACCCCACCCTGCCCTACCATACCCTGCCCTACCCTACCCTACCCTACCCATCCTACCCTACTTTGTTCTTTGCCTTAGCCTTTCTCCAGAACCTTAACCATGACAAGAACAAGTTCTCTGGGGAAAAAATCATTTGGTAAATTACTTCTTTGTTTGTCAGGTCTTTTCCACATCCTTTCCAACTGGGGATTTTGCTTTTGTTCCTTTACCATTCATAATCTGAATCCTTTCCCTCATATCACCCCTTGGTCTGCAGCCATAATACTGTTGAACCAATTGCCATCAATGAATTCTTTTTACAGACCGTAATTTACATTAGTACCTTTGACACCTTTACTCCAGCAGCAGCCTAAGGCTTTTTATCTTTGTACACCCTGTCACTGCATCATAAGACAGGCAATCCAATCAGAAATAACACACAGCTGAATCTGCTATTATTTTTGAAGACCTCCTTGGGGATGCAGTAATTAATGCCGGCAGTGATTGTGGAATAAGCAAGTTCAAGATCCTGAGGGGACTGAGGAACTATAGTATTATACCTTGGACTTCAGGTAAAAAGACTTTCATTTATTTAGACATCTGGTAGTTGGGATCCCACAGGAGGCAACTCTGAAAAAACTTCCAGGTGTTTAAGGAGTGTATTGTCCAAGTACAAGAGTGATCCACCCTGACATCCTGACACTCTGGAAAGCAAGCATGGACACAAAACAGAAAAGGAATTTGGAAACATTTCCTTGTTAGCTAAACAAGGTATTAGGTAAGTCAAAGCTCATCTGCAGTTGTCTTGCAAATGAAATCAAAGGCAACTCAAAAAGATCTGTAGTGGGTTGACTGATGCTGCCTGTCAGATTCCCACCAAAACATCTTCTCACTCATCATTCTCCACAAGATGAAGGGAGTAAAAAAGATGAAAAAGCTTGAGAGTCAAGACAATGACAAAGAAATCATGTACTAAGTACTTTAATGAGGAAAACCAATTCAATTTAGGGATTTTTTTCCCCTATTAAAATAGATTTGGGCAATTAGAAGCAAATGGTAAACAAACAAATGAACTACCTCCTTGCCTTCCCTCTTTCTACTCAGTCTAAAGTTTACTCCTTCATATTTCTACTTCTGCCCATGAGGAACACCTGGAAGGTGGGGAATAGGGCTTTTTGGTCAGTTCATAACAGTTCCTATCTGCCATAACTTCCTCACACTTTTCACCTTCTTCAGTGTGGATCCTATGCACAAGATAAAGTCCTAATGGCAAAAAAAAACCCACAAAACCCAAACTGTTGAAGTGGGGTCCTCAAGTGGCTGCAGTTTCTGTTAGGAGAATATGCTCCCTTGTGAGATCTCCACTGGCCACAGTTGCTTTAGGGATTATCCACCTGCTCCATTGTGTAGTCTTTCACAGGCTGCAGGGAAATACTTGCTCTAGCACCTGGAATATTTCCTCCTCCTTTCTTATTCTGTGGTATTGGCATTCACAGGATTTTCTCTTTCAAAGAAAAGCTGCATAGAGGTAAAACTCTCAAGGGATTACTCAAAAGAAATTAACCCGCAATGTTACATGAACTCTGATAGGCTACATTAAAGGTGCTGAGAGCATTAGCTGGTATCTTTGAAAGGTCCTTCTATATCATCGAGAGGTCCTAGCTATTGGGAAATTGAAATATCTGGCAACTGAAGATATCAAAATATTATACCCATTCTCAGGAAAGTCCATAAGATCAACTCAGAGCAATGCAACCTCCCTTCCTTTTCTAGCACAAGTGTAAACTAATAAATTTCTGGATACATGAATGAAGGTGATTGGGAACAGGTATCATAGATCTACTGAGGATAGATCATGACTCACTAACCTGAGTGCCTTCTCTGATAAAATGATTGGATTTGTGGATGAGGAAAGAGGACTGAAAATAATTTACATTGCAAAGCTTTCAAATGCCACATTGCTCTTTCATCTGAGGTAATATAGTACAATCGGATTAACAGGACAATTAAATGGGGAAAAACCTTGTTGGCTGATTGAACTAAGAGGTTAGGCAATGATTAAACACCCCTGCAGCTTGCTCTGATACCCAAACCTGGCCACAGAAGCCTAATACCACACCCAGTGCAGGTATCTTTAGTAGGTGGGCAGCCTTCACTTTGAGGTAAAGAATTTTAAGGAATTTTAAATTCCAGTAGATTTTACAATTGTTCATTTTATTTCTGTGGACCTGTGCTTGTGCTCTACAGTACTTTCTGTTTCTCAGATACCTTCAAGGTCCAGACAAAATATCTGTGTTTGCCACACTAAAAAACAGTGACATGACTTCATGCTGGTAGATATAGTTGTATCTAGTCTTAAGGATGGTCTACATGAAAACACTCAGTACAAATGCTCCAGTACTATATCTCACTCTATTGAAGTTTGTAAATCTCCTTTCTTTTATTATTTCAGTGGGTCAGATAGTCTCAAGAACTGTTAAAAATGTACTCTTTGTAGTAATACCTTCACCAGCAATTTTATATGTGAAGCTAATGAAATTCCTTTACAGTCAAAAACGTATTCAAAAAGAATAAGATATGTCTACTTTCAGCATTCAGTATTCTTTGGAAAAACTCCTATAGTTTTGTTTTTATGTCTTTCCCACACCTGTCACTACCAAACATAATCAAATCCAGTCTTTTTTATTCAATCTAATGTTTATCATACCGCAGCTACAACTCTTGGCCCAGGATGAAGGCACTAAGAGTAAACTGCAGCTCTGCTTCACACCTAGCCAGAGCTCTACTAGGCCAAATGACAAAGTCTTTTAATTTTATTTGCATTAAAAGATATTGGGAAAGGAGAGAAAGCTATGCAGTGTTTGTATAATAGAAAATCCCTAGAATCAGTTTTGCTCTTCATATGCATTAGATGGAAATTGTCCATACAGTTTTTTAAGCCCTATAAATGCTTGAGATGAAGTTAGCTTTTGCTGCAGCAATTTATTAACATGAGCACTTTCTGGCTTTCTCTACCATATCTTACCTAAAGCTTACTCAGCCAGCTGGCCTCAGAAAGAATGCACAGCTCATTAGAACATGGAAAAAATATGCCTGGCATCACCATTTCAATTCCTGTGTGATCAACCCAGAATTTACAAAGAAATTTCAGAAGTTCTCTGTTGCCAGGATATCAATAGGAGCTGGGAAGAAAGCCAGAAGAGGTCAAAGACAATCTAGCTAAGGGCTAGTTTTCTGGGTAAAATTGAATCATTTGCTGCTCCCTCAAAATATCTGCCCAGTGACATGTTTAGTCCTTAAACATCAAACATCTGCATCTGAATTATTGCTTTCAGCAGACTCGTATGTTCACTCTCCAAGCTGCAGACAACGAAAACATAGAGATGTTTCGAGCCTCTAGGCAGGATCAGAAGGAAGCAGGTGGCTACTTTATTCCTGACGATTGAGGAAAGATTTAAAAAATAAAAAATAAAAAAATCATTTATGATGTGCTTTGAAGGCTTTCTGAAAAAAAAAAAAAAGGAAAAGTAAAGGAAATGAAGATATTGTTCTTACTTCAATCCAGCCCAAGTAATTTCCACAGACACTGAATTAAGGTCTAAGCCTTGGGAATTATTTCAACTAAATGAATCTTTTCTAATTTTTGGAAGAGTGTTAAAAAAAAAATCATGGCTTCTCTTAGCTACTGTTTAAGGTAATCAGTATTATTTGGTTCAAGATGGCACCAGTCACTAGCAAGCAGAGATTTCCTGAGGGACTATGGAAGCTTTAACTTTTCCATTATTTTCACCATCTTTCACTGTGACTATATTACTAAATTAAATAGTGACAGTGTTATTCCTGGGCACTGTCATACTTCTGTTTACACTGCTTTTATTTTATGGAAAAACATAATTTTACATGTGCCCAGCATGGAATTGTACTGGGACAATCAGTACTCTCCCAGACACTTTCCAGAGGTGATAAGCAGAGATTTGGCACTGACCATGGATTATTTATCATACTAATATAAAATGTAGTCTTATTAGGATGCTGAACAACTTTAATAACAAACTACTCAGGTGGGGACAATCTACTCAGTTTCAGGCCAGAATTCTTTACTTTGGCTTTGTCTAATTTAGCAGTATAGGCACAGGCCACATGCTGTATTTTACATATCTACATATCTCTCTAATTTCCTTGATATTGTTTGGAGTGTGGCTACAGTTCCATGAAATGTTTTTATTTTGGAAACTTTTCACATTTCAGGTTTTTTTTGTTTTTTTTTTTTGCTTTCATCCTGCATCTTTATGCTTTCATCAGATTGGATATTAGGAAAAAATTCTTCTATGAAAGAGGGGTCAAGCACTGGAACAGGCATCCCAGGGAAGTGATGGAGTTCTTGAGTTGGAGTTTGCTGAACACCTCCTGTCCCTGGAGGTGTTCAAGAAACATGTAGGTGTGATACTTAAGGACATGGTTTTGTGAACACGATGGTGACAGATCGGACTAGATAATCTTAGTTGTATTTTCCAAACTTAATGATTCTGTGATTTTATGATTCTCTGCACAAACAATAGTTTTGCTTGTTTTTTTTTCTCTTTTTTTTTTAAGATAAAAATACCAGAAGTAATAAAAAACAAAACAAAAAAAACACATAATTTGATTTAAAGTACAAGATGGGAGTAGCATTCTGATTGGAATCTATTTTCCTCAGTTGATGAACTTATTTTCAACAAGGTTAAAAAAAATCCTCCCCATTCTTATCTATCTTTCCTCATTACTGCTTTAGCCCAAGTGATGGCTAAAGACAAAATATTACATATATATATATATACACATATATAAATCCTAAAACCACGTTGCCTTAAAACTGAGTTTGGATATAATATATATATATTTTGCTTTTATTAAATTATAATACTGTGTTTATTCTTTTTCTTCCTTACACTCTGGACATGAATTTTTCACATTTCCATAATTTGTTTAAACAGAGAAAAACAAACAAAAAAATACTTATTTTCACTTAAATCAGAAAGAGAAATAAAAGGGAAATTTGATGTGGGATAGGATTCATATGCATTTTCAGACTTAAACTTATTTATCTTCATTTAAAAAAAGTTAGACTTTTTCAGTTTTCACTGAAAGTAGGCAACATGTTTTTTCCCTTCTCCTGCATATTTCAAAATCATGAGGTTTCCACATCATTTAGTTTCACTTAAAATTGTGCAATTGTTTTAGAAGATATTCTTAAGTAACAAATCCACATGAATTTATTGGAATAGAAAGGTACAGAAAAGACATTAGCACTTACTGCCACTGTCTATTTGAACACTGCTTAACACTATGTCTATGCGTAAGCATTGAATGAAGTGAGATAATAACATTTGTTTAATTATATACCTGTCATGCATTCCTTAGCATGAATAAAGCCATGCTTATACTTAGTCCTGAAAACATTAGTCTTACACAAGCAGAAATTTTCCAGAAAGGATGCAGTAAGCATTCATAGGCTATTCATTTTTTCCTACATCTCCTCCAAATTTCCACATCATTGACTAGACTAAATAATCTTCAAATGACTAACTTTATGGAAGGCAAATCCTGGCTTTAAACCTTGAACAAAGAATAGCTCATGTTAGAAAGCTTCATTAGAATAATACCAGAAAATACAGATAGTTTCTCCTACTTTCTCTTCTCCCTGTGCAGATATTACATTTCATGCAAGGTAAAATATGTCCAGAGAGCAGGTCTTGAATTATTTTCACTAGTTCAGAAGTTTAAGATAGTCTTCCAAATGCCTTGGAAAACCAAAGTCTTGGTCTTTTTGTAAAAGAGAAATCTATGCTGGACCAATTAATATGTTGGCATTAGATACAAGGAAACATATGCTCTTACAGAAATCTGAAAGTATCTTCATTTATTAGCTATTGTGGAAGTGACATTTTTTATAATTTTTCAGAAAAAGAATCAGGGAAAACATAGACATAAGTTATTTATGAACATCATGTAAAATTAGCTGAACTATGTGACAATTTCTAGAATTTACCTGTTACTAAGAAAAAATATAGTTTTATTTAAGGGGAAACTGAAAATAAATATTTAGATAATAAGAATAAAAACAATAATTTTAAATGGTTTAAAAGTATTAATCAGGAAAAGATATAAGGTGTTTGTTGTGTTTTTCTTCTTGTTGTAGATATTTTTTTCCCTTATATTAACTGTTAAAACCCAATACTATTTAGTTGTGAGGATTTGGCAATTTCCCCTTTTATTCTGCCTTACTTTATAGCAAAAGCAGAAGGAAAAATACTTGCTCACTGCAGAGATATTAATTCAAAAAATGTATCAGACAGCAGAAGAAAAAATGTGGCACAAACGGACTACATTTACAGAGGTGTTAGTGCACACTGAAAATATTCTGTTCAGAAGAAAAAAAAACATTCTATTTTTCAAGGCTGACGTTTCTGTAAGAAAATACTTTGTGCTATTGAGATATCTTCAAGACATTTTTATATAACATTCCCACAGGTGGACCACAGACTAAAGTTGATGAAGGAAGTGCTCAAGTGCTCTGTCAGGATGAGGATGTGCTTTGCTTACAGCATTTTACTAATATTTCTTACAAAGTAAAGGAGAAATGATGATTTCTTGAATGACCTGGTAATTCAGCAAGCCAAAAGAAATTAAAAAAGGGAGGAGAAGAACAAACATGCACATATGCACTTTATAAAAGAAAACCCTAACTGTTTTGGGATAATCCTGGTAGCCAGAAAAGCACCACAGTTACTTGCTTGCTTTCCTCAAGCAGTGGAATGAGGAAAGCTGAAAGGAAGAGAAAAAGAAAATTTTAGATAGAGATAAAAATAGTTTAATAAGTAAAGAAGTGGAAGAAGAGAAAAAGAAATTAAAATTATGCAATGGAAAGGCAATCACTCACCATCTCCCAAAGGTAGACTGATGCCTAGCCAGTCCCTGAGCAAAGATGGTTAATGTCCCAAAATCCACTGTTTTTCCTTTTCACTGCTGAGCATAATATTACATGATATGGATTGTATCCTCAGTTAGTTTAGGTTATCTGCCTGATTGTGTCCCCTCCCAGACTCTTGTGCTCCTCTCAAGCTATTCACCTGGCAGTGCAGATTGAGAAACTGATGGATAAACTAACCCATTACTTGTTAAAACGCTCAATATATTCAATTACTATTCAAAACTACCTCTTAGGCTGCAAAATCATGCCGAACCCAACAGACATATAGTAAATCAGTGGATCAGAATTCAATTTGCTTGCAAGTAATACTGAAAAATAAGTTTCTTCTGTAGCTGATAAAGATTTAGAAGGGCAGAAATTAATAGTATGCTCTTGCATGTAATTTCCTGGGGCTAATCAGTAGTGGAAGAGAGCTGTAAAATTTCATATCATTCTTCTGTTTTAAGTATTGAATGACTACATGGAATACCTTGCCAATGTTGCCTTTGTGCAGGGAATCTCACCTTTTAACAAAAGGAAAATATTTGTATCTCTGATTTCAGTATTGAAAATTACCCTACAGAAATTAAACATGTAATTTCACTAGAGTACATCAAACTCTTAAAGTTCTTCTATTAGTTACAAGTAGAGAATAGAATAGACTGTATAAGATTGAATAGCACTTTCACTTTAGGCCTATGTAACAGTATTAGCTCAAATTCCATGATACCTGTTCATTTAAAAATTCTGAAGCCATACTCCAGCCATAGCCTCTATTGATAATGAAATTTGGAGGAAGAGTTTAGCAAATTGTCAGACCTTCATAATTGGGCACATTCTTGGGGAGACAAGCTTAGCTTTCTGGCAGGTAAACATGTGAAAGTTCAGAACTACAAGATATTATTTTCTTACATTCAGAAGAACTCAGCATGATTGTGATATTTGTGACTGCAAGCAGGGTGAAAGTACTAATGCCAACAAACTGTGAGTGCCAACACAAATTCTTCATTGTGACTGAAGACAGGCAAGCAGCCAGTGCTACTGGAGGTTTACAGCTAGTGGTGAGGTAATTCTTGTCTGGCACAGAAATTTGCTTCTGTTTGAGAGACTTTGGCAGTTAGGTAGGTGCCACTTAGAATTATTATTATTTCTTATAGCTGAGTGACTATTGTCCGGGAAAACTTCAGGGCAGATCTTTATTAAACTCATGTGGGACTTTCTGAGAAGGTTGTTAGGTGATAGCATCCTAAGTAGGATCTTTCTACTTTTATAGCATTCTGAAGTAAGGTGGAAGACTATGTTCTCTAAACACTCCTTCATAATTACTTCCTGTGTGCTTCTCCATGGTGTAGCTTTGCATGCCCCTGACAAATTCACTCTCCTTCCAATTCTCAGGCAAAACATCAGCATAAGCACAAATATTCCTGTATTTCTTTTAAATCCAAAGTCGTGACACCTTTAGTTTAAATTTCCTGTGACTAGTAACAAATAGTAGACTGTCATTTTGAAGATAACTATAAGTGCCTAATATGAGTATGAATCCCTTATGCTGTAGAAATCAGACACCACAGTTGAGAGGACTGATTATAATTTATGAAACTTTTTATTTTTTATTCTTTGAATCTACATTACTCAGAGTCAGTACAGCACAGATCTCTGACAAGACAATTAATAAATCCTGAGAGATATGGAAGAAAAATACTGACTACCAAGTAACTGCAGAGGACAAGTCAAATTTATTGGCTGAAGCTTTAATAGCAAGTGTTTTTTGAACGAGTTTTATTCACACTGACTCATGTTGTGATATCCCAGAAATGCCATCATAATTAAATATTTTCTTTTCTTTCATAGAATCAGTGAAATGACAAGGACTTCCAAGTGTATAAAATGTGATAACTTTAAATATATCAGCTTTAAATGAAACAGTTTTAAATATAGCAGTTTTAAATAGAGCACTTTCACTTTTAATCAGGAGTTGAAATAGTCCAGAAGAATTTGAAGAAGAGGAGGTACCAAAGCAGGTTTAAAAAGACATATGTATTTTTTCCCTTTTGGTTGTTTCTTCCCCTATTCCTCCTCTTCATCTTCATCCTCCTCCTTCTTTTGACATATTTTCCCAATTTTTAGAGGGAATGGATGATGGAGTGTGAAATTTTTTCTGCTTGTGAACTCTTAGATATGTTTCAAATTTAGAAGGTTCTCAGAACAGACACAGATTGCAGTGAACAAAGACAGATAAATATACTACATAATTTACAGTGATTTGTTTATTACAACAGAATATATGTCTACCTGTATATTTATGTATCAGAGAACCAGAGATCACTGTGATGGAATGGAAGAAAAATGGCTAATCAGACAGTTTTAAACTTTTAAACAAAGCAAAATGAATCCCTTAATTAACAACAGAATCATAGAATCATAGAATGGCTTATATTGGAAGGGATTTTTAAAGATTTTTAGTCCAACTTGCCTTCTGTGTGCAGGAATATATTCCACTAGGTCTGATAGCTCACAACGTACTTTGTAATGATGATTATTTCTCATATGTCATTAATCATTGTTACATACACAAAACTGTTTAACAATCATATCAAATCACTTATGCAATGCACATAAAACCCCACAGATGTGGCTACAGTCCCTGATGGATCTTATTTACAGAGGTCACAGTGATTGGGCTTGAGAGTACTTTGGCAAAAGAAGTTAGAGACAAGGTAGGATTGTCTTTATTACTACCCTTCCCAGAAAAGACAAATCTCATCTGCTCCAGCTCCTTAACTTTCTGTTTTTACCAGTTATACTTCTTGCCTGCAAACTCTTGTGCTTATCTGTACAGCAGTTTTAGTTACTTGAATGTCGTCTACATGTTGCTACAACTTTCTTTATCTCGCTTGTGGTCACATTGTTTACATATACATGTAAATACTGATATGTTCATCCCTACCTTCATACCATTATAAAGCACCTACTTGCCACTGTTAGTAATATTATTTTCATGTGTTTATATTTAGTTTCAAGGCACATCAGTAATAATCATACCTTCATTTGTGCAGTTATAACTGATAAGCCTTGCATGCTTCTGCATCGCCTCTATTGCTGGCAACCATCATCAGACCTGCTCTCAAGATGAAGTTGCAATAGGAAGGCTCTTTCCATGGAGTGAGTATACACAGGTTACTGATTGTGTTTGTGTTTGTGTTTGTGTTTGGTGCACCTGCTCGAGCCAGCTCTTTGTTTAACATGGACCTGCTCCTCTCACAGCTCTTTCCTGCATTTGTGCACCTGTAAGGGAGGAGAAGGTAAAAATTCTTATGTGCAGAATCAGCAGCTGAGGTTTCCTGAAGATAAAATATTTGTGTTTGGACTTCACATGCAGGAATCATTTGGCTCACATTAAGAATTTGAACAGAATGGACTGAATAATGTTGAAACAGATATGGGACGAACCAAATAGTTAAGCTTCTCTACAGTCTGACTTTATGAAGCAATCCCATCTTACCATGTGCTAACACACACTAAGGAGGTTTCAGTTTTATTATATAAAGTACATTCATTTCTTCTGTTGTCAGGAGTTCTATATTTAGCATACCAAAATCAATGAAAAGCAGAGTAACTTAACATTGAATTTTGGTTTATAATGGCCCAAACTGCTTGGAACTGACATGCAGTCATTTAGTTTTGCAGAGTTATCTTTTGTTTATTTATTGTTCTGTTTGTTTGTTTTTTTTTGTCATTGTTGTTTGTTTCTTTTTTTTTGTTTGTTTTGTTTTCATTTTTGGATGCTAATGAGATTCTGCATGAAAAGAAAATTATAATTCATTCAATATATTAATTAAATTATTCATATGTCCTTGGTAAACCTGATAACATTATTTTGTAAAGGTGTAGAATTTTGAGGACTTTCAAGCCCAACAAATTTACACACTTTTTTATCTCATCTCTTCGGTCTAAAAAGGGACATAGTGACTAAATAAAGGTAATAAATTAGGTACTAAAATTTGCAATTAGCTGGTTTGCAATTAAGTCAAGCTTTGGGTTTAGGCTTCTGTCATGGTTGTATGATTTTTAGTTATCAGTAATCCACATCATAACATCATGTAGTGCACTGGGAGTTAAAGAGTTAATGCTTCAGTTCCATGGATCTTGGATAGTTCCGGGTACCTGGTTCTCAGAAGAGAAGAACTACATCTCCCAGAGGACTGTTCACTGTTCTGTTACCGTTTTCCATTCAGAGGGAAAGACAAAAACTGTTCACATATCACGAGACGTTCCCTTTTTTGCCCCTTCTCTTCCCTTCTGCTTGTCCTGGTAGTGTCTCTCTCCCTAGCCGTCTTGCTGCCAGCATTAGAGTAAGGCATTTTGGTTTTTGGACACTCTCTCTTATTTTATTTTATTTTATTATCTTCAATTCCAATTGTATTATATTCTATTATATTGTGTTATTTTGCATTCCGATATCTTAATTAGTAAATTAGTTTGTTTCTCCTCAGACTGTTGCCACTGTGTTGTTTTTAGGCCCATCTCCCTACCCTTTTCCCCTTTTCCCTTTCCCGGGGAGTGGGTCCGTGGGTTACCCTGCCCCATTAGTCACAGAACAGGGCCGAATCTGCCCGTAAACTGTTGACAGTTTCTTCTGGTTGCTTAGGTACCTAAACATTTTCAGCTTCTGTCTTATCTACCAGGTTTAAATACGTAGGTGTATGTCAGATCTTTGGATCAGAAAAATGTCTGTTTTTTTTGAGTTTGAAAAATGTCTAGCATAAGGATTCCATGAAATTTTAGAGTTCTGTGCTACTAAAACAACCTGCACTACTGAAATAATTGAATTTCTAGGATCAAGATTTTTATGAGGTGAGTAACATTTACAGTCTTCCAATATTTGCTGCTTCAAAAATGCAACTACCTTCCACAGACTCCAAACAAACCTCTCTGAAGAGTGTCAGGATAGACAACAGTGCAATCAGTCAGAAGCTTTTCTTACCTTTAAAAGTGTTGAACACAGACATACTTCTCTGCCTTATCTAAATCATCCTGGCTGTCAAAAGTGCTGTCAGCATTCTGAGCTCTATAATCATACAATTTTAGCACTGTTCTGTGCAATCAGGCCCATCTAGCTTGGACTGTGAACTTTACAGTTAAGGAGAGTAACTATGCTTACGTCTAGACAAACGGCGACTACAAGTGTAATGTTTTAATAATGTAGGTATCTATTTAAGAGCCCAGTAGATACCCAAAGCAGCAATTTGATCCTGACCGTAGCGTTTCAGGATAGGTTATGCAGGAGGTGCAGTTCTGAAAATCAAACTCCGAGAGTAAAATGCCAGACATTTGAAGACTAAAGCAGTACAATAATATGATTCTCACTATCTGTTCTGCCAGAGGGAATTCTCTATAAACTCTGAAAATGCACAACAAAGGGATTTAGTTAAAAATCTAAACAACAGGAGAAATCTGCCATCAGCATTCAAAATTCTGAAGTTGACTTTCAAAATACCCACCTAAAGTTAGTACCTTTCAACCTGATTTTAATATTCCACACCTATGATAATCTTACGAGAGTCAAATTACCCTCTGGAAATACTTGTCTTTTTCTGTTGGTTACAGATGGAACACAGTGTAAGTATCTGGTGGGCTTTTTTGTTTTGTTTTGTTTTATTTTTGTTTGTTTGTTTGCTTTTCAAATTGGCAGGATGAACCTAGGACACAGTGTGGAAATCTAATTATAGAGAAAATTAAAAAAAAATGTTTCTCTTTTAATAAATATCTTGTCTAGATACCATTCTGTCTGAGGAATATTTTTGACACAAACAGAATATGAGCTATTCTTTTTCTATGTAAATGGAGGTACAAAATTTATCCACTAGCCTTTTTTATATTTGAGCCCACATACTGTACAGTAAAGAAACTATTTTCTACTGGGGAACACTGTAGTTCTCTTTTTAGGAGGATGCAGAAGATACCCAGTAATACAGTGATCATGCCTAGTAGATGTGGAGCTGGATATGGCGGTGCAGGGAGAACTACAGAACTATAGAACTGTTTGGCAAAACAATGATATTTGGCGCTATACTAAGTATAAGCATAGAAAAAACTCAGTAGCTATGAAGTGTCCTAGAAGAAGTGCCTGAAAGTCAGGGCCTATTCTTCATTGTTTGTAGGCTTGATTATGTATTATAAATGCAGATTCTTTTCTCTGTATTTTTTTTTAAATTGCTTTCTGCTTCAACAAAAAGGAAGAATTACATCATTCCAGATAGGCTCACAGACTGATGATTATGGAAAAATTTCAGTCAAATTTGGCTCTTACTAGTCTCTTACTCTGTAAATGTTTGTTCAATACAAGAAATTATTTCATGAAAAAAAGAAAAAAAAAAAGGGGGCTCACCAGTGCTTACGCTTAAAATCTAAAGTTACAATTGGTCTTAATTCTTGGTTTGTGTATACCGCTCATCAACAGAAGACTGGATCACTGGGTCTAAGATAAAAAGGATATGAAACATTAAAAACATGGGATTTCTACACAGGCACAAAGTCAGAAGATTTGATCCTAGAGGACTTCAAACTTGAATAGAAGCTGATAGTTTTCAAATTCAGAAACAAGGAAAAAGGTTTTCTGGAAATTAATTGCAGTGATTTTCTCTGGGATAGAGTTAATTTTCTTTATAGAAGCTTGTATGATGCTGCATTTTGCATTTTTAGTTTAAATAGTTGTGATAAAATTAGGATGTCTTTGTTGTTCAGTGTTTACCCAGAGTCAAGGACTTAAAAACTGCTTGTGCCATTCTATCATTAAGGAGGCTTGGGGTGCACAAGAAGCTGGGAGGGGACACAGTCAGGACAGCTGACCCACATTGACTAAAGAGATATTCCATGACATATGCTGCATGAACAGCTTTTTCTTTATTTAGTAAACTGTCTTATTTCAACTCATAATTTCCCATACTTTTACCTTCCTGATTCTCTTTCCCATCCTAGCTGAGAGAGTGAGCAACTGGCTTTTAGTGGTAAAACCACAATACTAATTCTGTATTTAAGTGCCTCAGTTCCACCTAATATATGGGTGATAGTCAAGCGGAAAAAATGTAAACAAAAAGAAGGAAAAAAAGAAATTTGAACAAGATAAATAAGATTTTCTTTGTAGTGAAGAACATTTTCTTTCCTTTTTAGTTGTATAAAGACAAAAATATTTTTCTTTCTGTTTAAAATTTATGGAAGTTCATACTAGCCACCAACTATTTCTTCTACCTCTATTACTTGATAGTGAATGAACAAAAATCAACATCACAATTATTTTACTTTCTTACTTTTTCCATCAGTAATAAAACATGATTTCTAAACGTGTCTTTCTTAATCTTAATATCAGAGAGCATTAAAGGTATTAATCTAATGAAGGATCAGCAAAGGTTTTTATTCAGTAGTGAACCATTCTTTCAGATTTTATTTCTGAGTAATACTATCATGTTACACTCTTCTCTACATATGTCATAAAAGAAAATTAGAGCATATAATTTGATTATCACTGATCTTTAGATTTTTTTTCTTTTTTGGAAAGGTAAACTGTATTAATAGAATGAGAAACCTAAAAAGGCAGTAGCTCAAATGTAGTTTCCAAATGTTGCTGAAAACTTGATTCAGTCTTGATGTGGAAACACCATATGGAGGAGAAATTTAACAGCATGCAAGCAGCTTACCTTCTGCTCTATCACCATATAGGCTACATTTCACCAAATATGTGAAGAACAGAATCATATTCTTCATATGAGTACACTTTTATATTTTAAAGCAAAACAACAGGCAATGTGTGAAAAAATGTTGTAATCAAAGAATAAATATTGGTTTAAATAAATGAGCATAAATCTTTTATCAGGCAAAAGAAGTGCACAGAAGTATATTTCAGGTATGTAAGAACATAAGCATGCAATTACAACCGAGAATGTTACAGTTTTTTCCTAATAGAAATGACTTTTTCTAAGCTAAAAATTGCCAATAAATATTAAGGCTACAACTTTTCATGCCTTTAAAATAAATTATTTCTAGATTATGTTGTATGTTTCATCTAATATGTACCAGTAGATGGGTTCACATTACGTTTTGACATTTATAAAGTTATAAGATTAACATCATATTGACATGGATTTGGGTATATATTCTTGTGTGGATAAAGCCCCAGCCTTATCCTGAAGAACAAGGTTTATATTGTCTAGAGGTAATCAAATACATTTTCTGTGATTCTTTGATATTCTCTTGAAATGGAAGTATTTTTCTAATATTAAATTTATGTAGTTTAATATCGAATTAAAACCGTGATTAAACTCAATGCATACATGACTGCATTGGGATTACATGGCCATCTTTCAGTGGTGGGGTGCTGCATGAGTGGCCTCTGCGAGCAGAGCCCAAAAGCTGCCCCATGTCAGACAAGAGCCATATCCAACTGGATCCACAAGGACCCACTGCTGGCCAAAGCTGAGCCAGTGAGTGATGCTGGTTGCACCTCAGTGAGAACATACTTAACAAAGGAAAGATCTTTTATGCAGGATGAGGTGCCCCTATAGCCTGTGGAGAGTCCTCTGGTGAAGCCAGTGGATGTGACCTGAAGGAAGCTGCAGCCTGTGGAAAGTCTCTGCAGGAGCAATTCTTCGGGCCAGAACTGCAGCCTGTGGAGTAGCAGGTCTGGCAGAAGCTGCTGCCTCTGAGGGACCCACACTGGAGCAAGACTTCAGACTTCCTGAAGGACTTGGTATGGGCCCTGTAGTACATACCCGTATTGGAGCAGTTCTTTAAGAACTGCAGTTTCTGGGAAGCTGTCAATGGTTTACGGGCATTTGGCCCGGTTCTGTGACGAATGGGATAGGGGACCCATGGACCCATGCCCCAGGAAAAGGGAAAAGGGAAAAAAGGGTAAGGAAATGGGCCTGAGAGCAAAAACAGCAGCAACAATCTGAGGAGAAACAAACTAATTTACTAAATAAGATATCGGAATGCAAAACAACACACTATAATACAATATAATTACAATTTAAGCTGATAAATCCAATACAGTAAGAGAGAATGTCCAAAAATCAAGGTAGACCTTACTCTAATACAGACAATAAGACTGATGGGGAGTGAGATGCTGCAAGGACGAGAGATGGGCAGAAAGAGAGAGAGTGAGGTCTCGTGATCTGCAAGTTTTTATCTTTTCCCTCTGGCCAGAAAACTGTAACAGGGTTGCAAAGTTCCCTGGGAAATGTAGTAGTCCTTCTCTTCTGGAAACCAGGTACATACACTACATGATATTATGATGTGGAATACCAATAACTGAAAATCATAAAACCATGACAGAAGCTTCTGTTGGATCAGTTCTAGAAGAATGACATCCTGTGGGAGCGATCTAGTGCTAAAGAGGTGGGATAGAGTAAGAAAGAAAGAGTGGCAGAGATGAAGTGTTGTAGACTGACTGCAACCCCAGTCACTTGCACTGATCGTGGGGAGGAGCTATAAGAGAGTGAACGAGGGAAAAGTTGTTTTTAGTTTGCTTTTAATTGTCGTTGCTCTAGTCTATTGGTAGCAGGCCATAAATCATAATAATCTGCCTACACTAAGTCTGTTTTCCCATGATGGTAATTTCTGAGTAAACTCCCTATACTTCTCTCAACACTTGAGCCCTTTTTCATCACATTTTCTCCCTCTTTTCTTTTGAGGAGGGGAAAAAAGAGAATGTCATGGAGGAGCTCGTGTACCTACTGGTCTTAAACCACCACAGTGATGTAAGGGCAGCTGAGTAGAGCAAAATAATAAATTAATGACTTCTGGAAATCATTACACATCTTTTGGAGAGCTCTCAAGCTTAAGGAGGGTAGATTCAAGCTCAAAGAGGATAGATTTAGGTTAGATGTAAGGAAAAAGTCTTTTACAGTGAGGGTGAAGAGGCACTGGAACAAGTTGCCCTGAGATGTGGTTTATGCCCCTTCCCTGAAGACTTTCAAGGCCAGGCTGGATCAGGCCCTGAGCAACCTGATCTAGCTGTGCATGTCCCTGTTCATGCAGGGGAGCTGGACTATATGACCTTTAAAGGTCCCTTCCAACTCTAAGAATTCTGTGATTCAATGATTCTATGATTCTTCACAATTCAATAATTGTTGTATTTACTGTGAATTTTTCATCAGAATAAACTGTGAATATATGTAATATAACAGAAATTTTATACCTTTCAAGTGTAAAGGATTCACTGAGTGACACGGATTACTTTTCAGTCACATAGTCATATAGTAAATACCACATATCTTAAGGGTAGGCATCCCACTGTACAAGGAGTTCAGTTCTTGTCTCTCTCTGTATCTGAGATGCTCTATTAATTTTGTGTGAAATCAGATAGAGCAATGAAGTGTGCCTGAGAGAGTTATCAACAAAAAATATCACATACAGAGATGAAAGGTTTATAAATAAAGTATCATTTTAAGATGATAACAAAGGAAGAGATAAATTCTGAAATAAACTTTTCTGTGCCAAAACATTATGAAATCAGACTTGTATTTTTCCTCTTCTAGATATATAACGCATTCTCTCTCTGTCTCTTTTTTTTCCTACCAGTTTGATATCTCTGCCTCTGTGACTTCTAAGACTTGATGCACTTAGAGAGTGGAGCTTTTAATATCATTATTACTGTAGGGAACAAGGACAACACTGATGTACTTCTGTATAGCTACTCCTATATTTCCTGAAAAAACTTCCTTTAGAAACTAAACTCAGACCTTGTATGTCTTTAAAACGTAATAACATATGCACATATGCCCTTTGAAAAATTAAGCTCTTTCTATCATGATTGGTTAAACCTGTTTTCAGACCTTAGTATCAATTTTTTTTGTTCTCTTCCTTTTCAGGATATTCCTTCAGTTCCTGTCTTTTTTGATTAGCAGAAAGTTTTTGTTCATAAAGCAAATTCATATTGATATCTGTCATGAGTATGTGTATATATATGAAAATATATGTATGTAGAAATATATATCTATACATAAATTAAAAAAAAAATTCTTAATGACACACATTTACAAAGCCATAAATGTTTGCAATGTATTTTTATGAAGGGAGCATTGAAAAGCTTGATCTCTTTTCCGTTAAAGTATATCTAGACTGAATTGTGGGTGGTTTTTTTTGTTTGTTTGTTTCTTTGGGTTTTTTGTTGTTGTTGTTTTGATTTTTTGGGGGGAGGATTGAAGGAGAGTTGGTAGTCACTGTATTTAAGAAAGAATTCATTTTCCCCATGTGGCCTTCCTTCCTCTAAAAAACAAGTAGATTTCAGTCACTGTAAAAGGTTTCAGTGATGAGAGTACATGAAAGTTCATGCTGCTGAAAACTACAGTAGAGCTACGAGGCTCAAGAGCTAATGGAGACTACCAGTACTGCATCCAGGTCTGGGGTCCCCAGCACAAGAAAGACATAGAGCTGTTGGAGTAGGTCCAGAGGAGAGCTACAAAGAGCACTTCTCCTACAAAGGCAGTCTGAGCGAGCTGGTCTTGTTCTGCCTGGAGAAGATTCCAGGAGTCCTCACTGGAGCCATCCAGTACATAAACAGAGCTCATAATCAGGAGGGAGACAGACTTTTCACATGGGTAGATACTAATAGGACAAGGGGCAATGGTTTTCAACTCAAAGAAGAAAGATTTAGATTAGATATTAGATACAGTAAGCAAGAACTTCTGAGTAACTTGTCTCTTTGTGATAAAAATGTGGGAATGTTTATGTTTGTTCATTGTAGTAAAATGTAAAACTATTTGTTGATTGTGATAAAGTGTGAATGTGAGACTGTTTGTCCATTGTGAAGGAAAGTACTACTAGCCTGACGAAGGGGGGGAAATATAAACATCCTGAACCCCCTGAAGGGAATGTAAACGTCTAGGTCTAGTAACTGTCCTTGTGATAACTCGAACATTCTGTCTCGCCACTTCGCCTCTCCATCCTAAATAAAGCAAACCAACCCAGTAAGAGGAAGGTTGCGATGACATCTAGCAATGGGAAAGTACAACTGCAGACGCCAAACACGCACCCCGGAAGCCTCAACAACCAGAACTGAGAGACTATAAAAATAAAAAGCGGCTGGTGGCGGGTTGCGCCTTTTTGAGGAGTCGTGACTCTGCGACTCCCAGGGTGCCCAGCGCTGTTCTTTGCTTGTGTTTTTGCTTACTCGAATTAATAAATACTTTTCTATAATTTGGCTTAACTGTCTAATTTATGACATCTTGAAGTCTTCTCCATTTCTTTGCTACTGGCGACTATCATAAACAGATTAAAATATAAGGATATTTTATATGATTTGGTATTGCTGTATAATTTTCTCATGAAAAGCAAAAAATTTGCAATCAAAGTCAGAGTGTTATAAAAATTATAAAAGTACAAATCAGAAAAAAAACACAAATGTATCTGTTTCAAGAATTTTCACTCTTGCGTTACCCTTGCTTCTTACTTAGGGGAAAAAAAAAAGTAAATATGCCTTAGAAGCCCCTTGTTCATTACCTAGTGAACTCACAGCTAACAAATGTTTGAAAAATATAAAATCTGTATATTATTAATGTGTAAAAAATGTTGTGGTACTAAGTGATAATTGTTATGTAAGAGTGACTCTGAACTTCGTCCTGTAGTAACAATTGCACAGTTACTAAAAGAGTGTAGATTTAGACTGGATATTAGGGGGAAGTTTTTTTTCCTCAGAGGGTGGTGAGGTTCTAGAACAGGTTGCATGGACAATCTGTAGATGCCCTGTCCTTGTAGAGTTGGATAGGGCCCTGATCTAGTACCAGATTTAGTGGGCGGAAACCCTACCCACAGCAAGGGCTTGGAACTAGTTGATCTTTAAGGTCCCTTCCAACCCAAATCTTTCTATGATTCTATGAATCTATGATAAAATCGAATTTAGGGTTGAAATAAGAATAGATACAATGTTTTGATCTAAATTGAGAGCCATAGAATTTAAGAATTTAAAAGCCTTCATAAATTTGAGTTTCAAGTATCATTGACTGTAAGCTGACTAAGAAAGATTAAATCCACCTAAGTACTACACAATTAAGAAGTAGAAAACAAGATTCTACCAGTGATTTGGCTGAAGGAATCCTTTTATATAGGATCCTTATAATAGTAGTGATTACAGTCTTCTTAATTTACGAAGTGCAACACTTCCAAGTCTGAAAATCTTTGGGTGTATAAACTGAAGTTCACAAGTGTTCAGAAACACTTACTCTGAAAATATGCCAGTCATCTGCCTTCTGCCTACAGTTTTGTTGCCATCAGAATTTAGAATCTCCTAAAACCTTCAGAACTACAGAGACTATTCTTGGTATTAGTAAGTAGCGACATACCTACTGGAGTTGAGTTTTGCGGAGAAGGATCTGGGGGTCCTGGTGGACAACAAATTGGCCATGAGAGAACAGTGTGTCCTTGTGACAAAGTAGGCCAATGGTATCCTGGGATGCCAGGATAGATGACAATGCCCAGGAGGTTAAGGGAGGTAATCCTCCCCCTCTACTCTGCCCTGGTGAGGTCATATTTAGAATAATGTGTCCAGTTCTGGGCTTCCCAGTTCAAAAAAAGACAGGGATCTCCTAGGAGTTCAGCGAGGGGCCACAAAGGTTATAAAGGGCCTGGAGCATCTCCCATATGAGGAAAGGGGAAAGGAAGACTGAGAGAGAATGTGATAATGTGTATAAATATCTAAAGGGAGGTGGGAGGAAAATGGATGAGATTAGGCTCTTCTCAGTGGTGTGTAGTTATACGACAAGGAGTAATGGCCTAAAACTTGAACACAGGAAGTTCAGTTCCAACACGTGGAAGAGCTTCTTTACAGTAAGAGTGAAAGGAAGAGGTTTCCCAGAGAGATTGTGGATTTTCCTTCTACAGAACGCCTGTGTGACCTATTGACATCTGATTTAGCATGGGTGATGGACTCGATAATCTAGAGGTGCCCTCTACCTCCTCCAATTCTGTGGTTCTGTGACATCACAAGTGTCCATGCACAATAAATTGTACACGACTCTAGCAATTAGAGCATTTCCCTAAGGAAATGGGATACATAGGTATCTCATTCTTTGACTTTGATGAATTCTGTGAGCTAGCTTGGATTAGGCTATTCTCCATACTTAGAACTATGTGTGATGTGGGGATATAGTAAGGGCAAATAAATAAAGTGTGCATTATACAATTCAAGTGAGCTTTAGATCTGCAGAAGTGTCTTCATCTCTGTAATTAATTCTTGGGGAACTTTGGTAACCACTTCAGAACAATGAATTATTTCCTCATTGGAATCTAAATTAGATATTTAAGACATCATTTTAAATAAGGTCTTTAAAATTATTGTCTCTATTAAAACATTGACTTTTATTTAATCAGTAGTTCAATTATTAGTATTCAAACTGTGTTTTGAAAAATATAAGTTGGCCAGCATATGTTAGCAATCTTTCTTTGCTATCTGACTCTGTGATTCATCAAAATAGACACAGATCTAAAGAAAAGCTATGAAACAGATATTTATCTTCTCATGCTCATTCTGCTGTAACTAAATACTTTTATCATTGATTACAGAGAAACTATATAATAATAGAAACCTCAGAATGGTAAGGATTTTCAAAAAGAAATATGTTGCATATTAATTAGTATTTTTTCTTTCAAAGATACTTTCAGAAGAAAGATGGTCTTAAATAGTGCAGCTTCTCTGTTGACGCCATTTATCTATTTCCATTTCAAGAAATAGAGGTTTGTTTTTTTTAGTAATACTTCTGTAAGATTTTCTTGGAATTAGATTTTCATTATTATTAAGATAAGAAGAAATGATATGAAATGAAAGTTTCTATGAATATACAGATGCATATATTAATTTAAAATGTCAAAATTGTCTATTTTTACTTCCTTTTTGATTTATCTACGTCAATGTTTTATGGGCTGGTTCGGCCCAGTTCCATGACAAATGGGGCGGGGGACCCATGGACCCATGCCCTGGGAAAGGGAAAAAGGAAAAAAGGGTAGGTGGGCCTGAGAGCAAAAACAGCAGCAACAATCTGAGGAGAAACAAACTAGTTTACTAAATAAGGTACTGGAATGCAAAATAACACACTATAATACAATATAAGTACAATTTAAGCTAATAAATCCAATAAAATGAGAGTGTCCAAAATGAAAGTAGGCCTTAGTCAAAATACCAACGGTGAGACGGCTAGGGAGCAAGATGCTGCTGGGATGAGAGATGGGACGAGAAGAAAGAACGTCTCGTGATCTGAGAATAGTTTTATCTTTTCCCTCTGGCCAGAAAACTGTAACAGGGTTGCAAAGTTCCCTAGGGAATGTAGTAGTAGTTCTCTTCTGAGAACCAGGTACATACACTACATGATGTTATGATGTGGAATACAAATAACCAAAAATCATAAAACCATGACAATTTATTATAGATTTTAATTCCATATTTCACCATTCATGTTATTGTATTTTATCCATAATCATTGGTCTTTACTGAATATTATCAAATGTTGTATTTGCATTAAGTTCATACTGAAGACAATAGTGAGATATTGTACAGCATTAGTGGTTAGATGAGATCTCACTGATTACTGGGAAATGAAACTGAAAGGTATCAAGGCTGTTCCAATTACATGCATTGCTACCAGAAGATGAAAGTGTGCTGGCTTCTAGTTTGTGTGTGGTGCAAAATGGTATGCATTTTTGTTGTTCTGGCTTGTTTGCTTGTTTGTAAATTGATTAAGTTCTTCAGCTGTGTGTCCTTGCTGAAAACAAGACCGATCATATATTGGGCTGTATTAGGAAGAGCATGATCATCAGCTGAGGGAGATAATAATTCCTCTCAGAATTGGTAAGACCACATCTGGTGAACTGCATCCAGTGCTAGGCTTCCTAGTATAAGAGAGACATGGACAAACTGAAGGCAGTCCAAAAGGTTATCATAAATCTAGTATGTGGATGGAACATATGACACAAGGAGGAGAGGCAAAGAGAACTGGGGATGTTCAGCCTGGGAATGAAGAGGTTATAGAGAGACTTCATTTCTGTGTGCCACTGCCTTTTGGAAAAGTGTAAAGAAAAGAGCTAGACTCTTCTTAGATGTGCAGAGCCAAGTACAAGATAAGGTAGATGGAAGTAATAAAGGAAATTCAGATTCAATATAAGGAAAAAAAAATCATCCAAGAGTGATCAAACACACAAAATCAAACAAAATTTCCCAGAGAGATTTTGAAATTGACATCCTTGGAAATGTTCAAACCTGCCTGGACATGAACCTGACTAGCCAGCACTGTCTTGACCCCTGCTCAGAGCATGAGATTAGACAAGACCTCATCTAAATGTCCTTCGCATCTACATGATAACTGTGATTCTGTGATTTCATTTGTTTGGCTTTCTGACATGACAATTAAAATGTTCTTTGCAGAGTTCAGGAAATTGTACATAGTTTGTTCTTAAAAAAACATAATATAATTTAGATCATTCTCCTTGCTCAAACATAAACCATTCCTTATGGCTAACTTCTCTAGTCTTCAAATTTGTTCAGTAATGAGGATGCCTCTTTGGTCATTTTCAACAATACCTCTGATAGAATCCAATTGTAAAAATATGGAACTCTCTGTACTCAAGTCTAAATATGTATCAATCAGACAATGTATTCCATTTTGTTTGAAAAACTGGCATAGTAGTTGGATTAGATTTCCATTTTAGGGTTTTAATGCATTCTGGAGCAGATGAAAAAATTAAGCAAGAAAAGTTGTTTTAAGACAAGAGAAAATTTTCTGAACAATGGAAGGAGAAAAAATAAAACTGTTAAAAACTGAATGGAACCTTGTTGACATCTGTCAGGAAAAGTAAATTAAATTTGATCTACCATTATAATGACAATTCATACTGTACATTGGTGCTGAATATTAAACTACTATTCAGCCTAAAACACAGTGAATCACACTGAAAAGTTTGTATTTTCTTTAGGTTCTATTTGAAATATAAGTCCCAGATTTCAGAAGAGAGCAAAACCAATGAAGCAATCAGACAAGCAAGGGTACATGTATGAATACTCTAAGCCTCAAATATTTCATTTATATTAAATGAATAGCATGCAGAGTAAACCAAGCAGAAGAAAACACACTTGTACATTGTTCCAACTTCTATTTGTTTTTAAACTTTTGGTTGTTCAATTTCTGTAGATTATTTTATCCATTACCTTTGCAAATAATATGAGGACTTCTCTGAAACTAATGAAAGCTCCTTTTTAATTATGTTGCCCCACAATATCATAGGCAGGTATTGGTGGCATGGCAATAGGCATTCAACCTTCCTACCAGTATTCCATTACGTTTTCCTTCTGTGTGACAGATGGCAGCAGAGGGCAGTCTGACAAAATGGAATCTGACATGGAAGTCCGTATGAAGCAAAGGTGTGGAACTGAATTCCTTTTTGTGGAAAAAAGTGCACCCACTGACAGTCATTGACATTTGCTGAATATATATGGAGACCAAACAGAGGTTGTCAGTACAGTCAGGTGAGCAGTGGTGCGTTTCAGACGTGGTGACAGCAATGTGAAAAATAAGCCATATTTTGGAAAGCCATGAACAGCTGTTAAACCACAAAATGAAGAGCATCTCAATCAGATCATGTGTGAATTGGCAGATTATGGCCAGAAAACTGTGTACTGAGCTACATATCAGTTTCAATGTGTTGCAAATGATGGTGACAACACTAGAATATCACAAAGTTTGCTCCCAGGTGGGTCTAACAAATGATAATGCAGGAATAGGAAGAACATTGCATGCAAGTTTGTCAGGACCTATTGAACTGGTACAAGGCAAAAGGTGACAGTTTCCTGGACTGCATCATTACTGGTGTTGAGATCTGCTGTCACAACTATATGTTAGAGTCAAAACAGCAGTCCATTAAGTGGTGACATGTGAATTCCCCACTGAAGAAAAAGTTCATGACGCAGCTCTCAGCTGGCAAAGTAATCAGAGAATCATGGAATCATAGGATGGCCTGGGTTGAAAAGAACAATAATGATCATCTAGTTTTAACCCCTCTGCTGTGAGCAGGGTTGCATCTAACCTAAATCTCCCGTCTTAGTTTAAATTCATTCCCCCTTGTCCTATCACTATCAACCAATGTGAACAGTCGTATCCCCCCCTGTTTATATCCTCCCTACAAGTATTGGAAGGCCACAATGAGGCCTCCACCAGAGCTTTCTCTTCTCCAAGCTAAACAAGCCCAGTTCCCTCAACCTTTCTTCATAGGAGAGGTGCTCCAGCGCCCTCATCATCTTAGTGGCCTTCCTCTGGACTCATTCCAAGAGGTCCACATCTTTCTTATGCTGGGGCCCCCAGGCCTAGACGCAGTACTCTAGGTGGGGCCTCATAAGAGCAGAGTAGAGGGAGACAATCACCTCCCTCTCCTTGCTGGTCACTCCTCTTCTAATGCAGCCCAGAACATAGTTGGCCTTTCAAGCTGCAAGCGCGCACCGCTGGCTCATGTCCAGCTTCTTGTCCACCAGGACCCCCAAGTCCTTCTCTACAGGGCTACTCTCAAGGAGATCTTCCCTCAGTTTGTATAAATACCCGGCATTGCCCTGGCCCAAGTACAGCACCTTGTACATTAGTTCCCCATGGGCCAACTTCTCCATGCTGTCTAGGTCCCTCTGAATGGCTTCCCTTCCCCCTACTGTATCGACTGCACCACTCAGCTTGGTGTTGTCTGCAAACTTGCTGAGGGTGCACTTGATACCATCATCTATGTCATTGATGAAGATGTTGAAGAGCACTGGTCCCAAGACACCACTTGTGACTAGCCTCCACTTTGACACAGAACCAGTCCAGCCAACCAATTCTTAATCCACCAAACGGTCCACCTTTCAAATCCATACCTCTCCAATTTGGAGAGAAGCATGTGGTGCAGGACCATGTCAAAGGCTTTGGAGAAGTCCAGGTAAATGACATCCGTCACCCTTCCCACATCCACTGATGCCATCACTCCATCATAAAGTGCACTGTCTTTTGGGATAGGAAGGATTCATCCTTCTGGGTTTCCTGGAACCCAGAAAAAACATCAGCTCTAACAGTTATATTGCAGTATTCACTAAGATGGAAGGTCAAATTTTCAGTCAGGTCAGAGAAGAGGACAGCCTTTCTCTTGCAACACAATAACTCCCATCCCATATCAGTCTGAAGACCATGGAGCATACTGCTTGTACAATCTTGGTTAGACTGTCCTACAACACACATTGTATAGTCCAGATCTGATGCCTTCTCAATTTTAGCTGTTCAGACTGATGAAAGATGAGCAGCATGGGCAACATGGCAATACCAATAATGCAGTCATAACAGCTATGAAATAATGTGTCACTTCCACTGGTGCAGATTTTTATTAACATGGCATAAAGGCTTTCATTCATTGCTGGAGAAAATGCATAGATAATGGTGGTAACTATGCTGAAAAACAGTGTTTTGTAGCTGAGAATTTTCTCTATCAAATTCTATCAAGGAGTGTTATAGTGCTCTTTGTATCTGTTTTATTTTCCACTGAAATAAATAGGAGGTATTATTTTTGAGCAAACTATGTATTAGTATTTTTAGTCATCTCATGCTCTATTAAGAACTGCCGATTATTTCCACATCATAATATAAAAACAATGTATTCATATGCACAATGGAAGAGAGGGAATTAGGGATAAAATTTAAATAGACTTAAAGAAAGTGTTGTGGAAAGTTCAGCTAAACGTTAGCATCACTTGGAGAGCAAATGTATAGGGTATGATAAAGCAGAGAGAAAAGTGCTAACATTGTTAGAACAAAGCTGTGATGAATAACTTTATGGCAAAACCATAATGTCAGAATTCAGTGAGATAGAAAATGAGGAGTCAGTGGTTTGGACACCAAACTAATGAGTAGGAAGAAGACCCTAAGAATGGTATTTTGAGTGGATATTAGGAACACATGAAATAAGACAAGAAGTAGTTTGTAATTATATTCCTATACTTTTAAAATAATTGAATAATTGCAAAATGGCACTGTATATCAAAGTAAATCAAAGTATTCACGAGTTACAATTAACAGAGATAGCATGAAGAAAAATCCTTATGCTGTAATACCAAGAAGGATGTTAAACTGTCATTATTAAAATATGAATAAAATAAAAATAAACAGTTCTGAATTTTTTTCATAGCTTACTAGGAATGGAAGTTTCTCCCTTGTATTCATGTCCAGTTCTAGATGGAATAAGTTATGTGACTGTGTGCTCAAATATAGACTGTAGAAACGATTTACATGTAGGATAATCTTTGGCAATAGCTCTGTACTGCACAGCTGACTTAAGTTTGGGCAGTTTTGGTGTTCAAAACTCATCAGCAAGATAGTTCCCAAATTTTCAGAATTGTAGTGTCTAGTTCATGTAATCCTGAAGAAAAAAAAAACATGCAGCAGGCAAGGTATGTTGAGGTCGTTCCCAGGAAAAGCAGAAAAATCATCTTTCAACAATGAGATTAAAATCAATTTCAACTCAGATTGAATCTAGATTGCTCTCATGAAGCAATGTTTAAACCAAGAGGAAGAGAATCAAACAATTTTAGGGACAAAATCTGACCATTTTTGTGAGCAGATAGCTACTAATAGGAAGTGTAAAGCTTTATGAAAGTAGAAAGTGTGTGCTTCTTAGGTACCATTCAGTCAAGGATCTTACAATGCAAAAGGATCTTTCAGTATAAAAGGAAAGAAGAAAGAAGCCATAAACAAGAACATACAAACACATAGACTTGAATGACAAATTGTAAGCAAGGCAGTAATGTGAACTGAACGTGGTCAGTCACAATAATTAATGAGGGTATATGGAATATGGGAATCCTTATTATCTTTATTTTGTTAAAGTTATTTTAATTGAGGATTGTATATTGTAGAATAAGGCATATTGTGATACTGTAGAAAAGAGTAAGCCATAAACAAAATATCAAAAAAACAACAAAAAAAACCCAACACCCCAAACTGACAGGCAAACAAATGGAGGCCATAGATACAAACAAACTTTGCAAGTGGCGCTCATTAATGGGCTATGAAGAAACTGTAGGCATACCTGGATTTGCCACTGATAAGAATGCAGACTTGAGGATCTAGGATTTTGGAACAAAATCCCCAGGACAGTGCCAGCTGATGATGCAATGTGCAGGGGAAGGGGGAGCATGAAGAAAGACAGGTATAAATACGGATTGGTTGCATTTATAATAGGGCCAATAATATGCTTGTCTGGCTGAGTCCTATGTCTGTTCACAACAGGCTGTTCTATTTTCTTATTAAATCCTATGAATCTCTCTGCATCGTTTCATTCTCTACCTTGAGTACATACATGCTGCAGGGCTGAGTGCCAGCTGCTAAGGTCACTAACATAAGCGGACTGGGTGCCAACTCAGTGTGTCAGACTGAGGCGTATGTGGCCCTGGCCTGTGGTCTCTTCAGTACTAGCTACTGGAGTGGCTGAAGTTCATAAATCTTCAGCCAAAGTCTGTAGCTTCCATAACCTGGGTTGTCAATGGTTTACGGGCAGGTGAGGTCTGGGATCTGGCAAGGCTTCCAGTCTGGCAGAGGGACTATACCAGTGCTCAGGGAATCTGTGAATATGTGCATGCTGGTCAACCTGGAGATGTCGTGTGTGCTGTGTATGTCTACACAAAGGACCTTATGTCTCTGCCAGCCTGAGAGGAGGTGAAGACCCATGTATGAGTGCTACTGGACACAGCAGCTGGTCTGTGTGATCATCTTTGTCAGTGTCATATGTTCCTGTCTGTGTTTGTGTCTGAGATGTGTGTTCAGATTTGCTACTGCTTGAAGCCTTTGGGCAACAGGCTGGACTCTACTGGCCTAATAGGAGAGAATTCTGGGTCAAGGCTGCTGCCTCAGCTGTTCTCTTGTAGTATCTTAACAGGACATAATTGAGAAAGTATTACAAACATAAATTCGTCTGGGAAACCATTATAGTGTAGAATGAACAAGCAATGACACTAGAATGAAAATGCCTGGAGAATATTTCAACACTATAGCATCGGCCTTGCAAAACAGACACAGGTCGAGAGCAAATCATGACAAAAACACAGATCACCACTTATTGATGACTTTGGAATGCAACCTTCAGAGCAACCTTCGTTTTAGAACATGATAAAAGCAGTGATAAAAACCAGAATGCTTGTATGACTGAATTGTGTTAATAAAGCCATTCCTTATTCTGTCAGGAAGTTATTCCCTAAGAAAGTTGTATCATACTGGAGGAAACCATGCATCTATAAAAGGAGGAAGTTTCTGTTTTAAAATATGTGCCAGCCATTGCACAGATGTCATGTAGCTTGCTCGTAAATAAGAACATCTAGTTCAGAAGTTTCTGAAAAGTTTTTGTGACAGTTTTACTGAAGTTTTCATTACTTAACACATTCAAGTCCAGAACAATGCTTACAAATTTCACAGACACCTTACTTCTGAATATACAGAACTGAGAACTCTGTTACCCTGTATTGCTTCCTCTGTGGGTACTATTTTATAATCATCAAGTGGAAATATACTTCTATGGCTTGCATTATCTTTATTAGTTTACTGCTTGTCTTTGGCTACTATACTACCTTTGAACCACGTTTCTAGTTTGAATAAAACTTGTATACTCTGTGCAATATCTTGCATGTGACCTAACTACACAGTGATCTTTGGACAGACCTAGTAAGTATAGTAAACATAGCGCAGAAGAATCTCATGGTCCAGTAGAATTTAAGATGCCTGATTTGGAAACCTGTTTTGTAATAGCCAATTGTTTTATTATCTACTTACCCAAGTACTGTAGACAAGAAGATAATGCTTTAATATACTCACCCATTGTTTCTTTACTTACATTGTTCATAAACAATTTGTCTAACAGTTCAAAATATGACTGTAAGTTGTTCCAAGCCTTACATCTTTTAAACTATAAGCTTTCCCCAAATCCATGAAAATCTATCTCAGTTTTTCAACTTATACTGACAAAAAATTACTTCTGGACTGGATGGACTGGGGTTTTTATACAATGAACAGTGTTGTTTCCACTAGCTGATGGTGTAACTGAACTGTCAGCCTTACGATCTCAGAAACCTCTGAACCAGAATGACTTTTATCTGGACATTCCAACAATGTTTTCTTATCAGTAAAACAGGATATGTTTGGTGATGAATAATTGGTCAGGCTAATTTTTCTCTAGGGATTGTTCTAAGATGCTTGTTCTAACCAGCTGCTAAACAATGTATTCCCATGCAGGAATCTGGAAGTATGACATGCCCTTTATTTTGATTTCTGACATTTACCTCGTTTACAGTTTTTAAAGAACAGTCAAAACAATAGCATTTTAAATGACACTTGTAATCTCTTTTAAGAACTTATATTACAACATCATCACAAGAGTACTGTCACAATAATTACAGTACCTTTCTTGCATTTTCTCTGTTTCTGCCCATATTGTTAACATATGCAGAAAATTACTTCATCAGACATGGTTCTCAGTTATATAAAATAATTTCTTTTAGTACTGAATGAGTGAAAAAGGCAAAAATTCCACTATATTCTTTAATGTGAATTGAATGTCTCTGGGAGAGATGTTATTTTGTATGTGTTGATTTGAACCTTGAAAATGAGTAAAAATTCTTAGAAGTCTGAAACAGAACATATTTCAGGATACAATAAAAAAGCTTATGGTTTTTTTTTTGTTTGTTTGTTTTTGTTTCAGTATAGAAAAACTGCCTATATTGCAGAGATGGGAGGATTTCAGGTTTTTTTTTTCATTTATTGAATAGATGCAAAGAATATCATGTTGTTTTTTTTTTATAGCAATTTTGTACATTCTTTACTGTCAAGGGAATTTTATGGACTAGAATAACCATGTACTTTGTGCTGCCCTAGCACCCAAAAAGCAAGCAGTTTTAGTGTTAGAAGATAATAATTGTTATTGGTATACCAAGCAATTGTCTGAGTTTTGTATAGGATGTGGTAAAGAATGTAAGAATAGTTATCTGGAAAAGAATTATTCCTTTAGCGATTTGTTGAGGTCCTAAAGCAAAAAAATACAATTACATGCAAGATGGAATATAAAATAAATATTATTATTCCTTAAGGGAATAATAATAATTAGAAAAGCATTAAAAAAATTTTTTTTTCAAAATCAGTCCAAATGTATACACTAGAAAAAAAATAACATTTTAAAACATATTTAGAAGATTTGAAAAAAAAAAAAGTCTGCATACCTCATGTAATCAATCAACCTGAATAACTTGTGCAAGTTGATATTTTATGAAAAATAATATATCTGTAAATTAGAAGTTAACATACGTTTTGACCATCTTCCTATAGAATCAAGTAAAGTTATTTATTCAACTTATGTTTCTTCAATCTAATTGGGGAAATATAGTCAAAATAATGAACCCAGCTCAGGTAAGAGAATAGAAAGATAAGTAAGTTTCAAAAGTCAGAGTCTTTCTGTTCATTCTGGAATTGTTTTTCTGTTTACAGTTACACACTGGCATGCTGGGAACATGAAAATTTCTGTTTCACACGGAGGACACAGTTAGAAATTCCGATTTATATTTGGTAAGGGAATAAAATTTTAGGCACTAAACTAAAAGAGAACACACCAGAGCAGGAATTAACATAGAGTTGTAGAATGAGTTGCAAGTTAAAATTAGATCAGTTTTTGAAGAAAGTGCAGATTCCAGAGGTCTGTCAGAGCAGCAGTCAAATTTGGTATGGTCTTAGCCAGGGACACTACTGAAGAGATATAGGAATTTCAAATACATTGCCTACTGAGATTATTCAGTCTAAAGTACAATGACGTGGTGTGCAATATGGATAAGAAACTCACCGTGGAACCTGAGGACATTGAAAAGCTGACTGGGTATTGATTTCCCATATACTGTATACTTGGACACATGTACACACAAGCACTACACAAAAGACACAGATCTTCTCAATGACATTGAGTAAAAACATGCTCTTAACAAACTTACACCTTTACTCTCAGCTGCCACAAGATACCATGAAGCATTAGATGAAGCCATCTACAGATCTTGAAGCTCAGCAGTGTGGATATACCTAACCTAAGCAAAGTAAAGATAACACTCTGTATTCATTTTTTGCTTTCATAGAATAAATCAAGTTTGGAGTATTTTTTTGTACGTCCACCCTCCTCATTTGTTTGTTGATATTTAATTCTTTTGCAGTCATTACCATACAAAAGAAATAGCTCTCACTAAGTATAAACCTGCTAGTTTTACAATACCTTAAAGTGATACAACTACTTAGTGTTGATATATGCTCTTGAACATCCTGCAGACTTTAATGTATTAGAAAGGTTGCATGTCTAGTAAAAATAAGACTTAGTTAACATAAAAATGCCATTTAGTGCTATAAACCAGGTTTGCCATTTGCAGTATATTTTGTTGATACCTCTCATTGCATTACTTAAAAAAACCTTTGTGTTGTATGGGTCTGTTAGGCTTGAAGGGAGTTATAGTAGACAAACATTCCTGCTGCACTTGATAATCTGATTATTAAAGGAATGAGTAGCTAGCAAGCCTCTAAAGCTCTTTATGTGCTACGCAATTTTTTTTTTTTATCTTTGCTGTTGAACTTCATGAATGATGTGCATTTGAGTATCTCCATTATTATTATTTCAGATATTTTAACTGAGAATTAAGCTGAGTAAGATCAAATATAGTACTGTTTCTCAGGTAATTTTTAGTGCAATTTAAAAATCCTTCACAATAAATTTCATGAAGACCAAACTAATGAAAAATCCACATCTTAGTTCAGTATGGGTATTAGGTGTTGTTTCTTACAGTAGGTAGGTGATATTCTGATATGTACTGAGTCACAGAGCTATTATTTGGTCAGTAGATAAGCAGCAATGCTAAAGCAGAATCTTTGAAAGCACACATTAAGTGAAGGATAAAGTGTAGTTACTGGGAAAGCACGCTAAATAGCTAGAGCTGTTTCATATGCTGTGTAAATGCTCTGCTCTTCCCAGTAAGACAGTCAATCACACAGCTGATGAAGCCATGAATGACTGACACTAAATTAACCAATCTTTCTATACAATGATTAATCTTTCTAAAAATTTAAGGGATAAAGTGGAAAGAAAACTGGAAAAAAAATATTATTTTGACATTTAATAGTTTCTGAATTTGTACTGTGAAGGAAAAAAGTATTAATCCACATAATCTAGAAAGCATACAGTTCATCATATCTTCAAATAAATAAATTTTAAACAGAAAGATGCTAAGGCAGAGGAGGAAACAGTGGCTTCTTTAATCAACATACTAACAATTATGCTTGGATCTTATAATAAATACTATGCTTTAAGAAAATTGTAACAACACAATTGTATGGGAACGGCTGAGTCATGGCCTGAACCACTGATTGAGCACCTGGAGGAAAGACCCAGTCAGCCCTGGGAGTACAGGTGAAGGCAATTCACCCATGTGACCTGAAGGGGTGGAGGCCTGCTCTTAGGCCTCATTTAAGGGCTAACTTCCCTGAGGAAGGTTCTCTTTCTGGAAATCTCTTGGTGGTGGAAGTCTTTCCCTGAGAACCCAAAATCTTCTGATCTGGGTGAGCAATCTGTTTCCCTTCCCTTGTAGCACCTTGCTGTCACGCTGGTACTTCCACCTTTTTGTAACACCTTTTCCATCATGTTGGTCCTTCTGATAGCTGCAACAATAAATTATTTAACAAATGAAACAACATAAATGACAATATTTATTGCATTACTAAATGTCACTCATTACTGCAAGATTAAACTACATTTCTAGCAAAGAGTGTTTGATTTTATTTCCTAAATGTGCTTTCTTTTCTAAAATGACATGATAGAAATGAGTGAGAAAATCAGTGATCTGTATCCTACAAACAGAATGTAGCACTGTAGCAATATTTAAAGCAACTCTAAGAGAGTGTATTATAATAGGAGTTTTCACTGGAGGCTATGGAGATGTGCAATTGAATATGAATTAATTAGGCTTTTCTAGATCTACGGAAACCCAGTGCTCAGGAAAGTACAATACTGAAACAAAAGCATTTACTTAAACAAAAAAAACCTCACGGACAAAAAAAACCACGCAGCTATTTAAAACTTCATATAGAGAAGGAGCAGAACATGAAAAGCTGCTCAAAGTGAGAAGTAGGTTAGGTCTACTAAAATTTGTGGCTGCTCATAACAGAAGAAATAGGGTAAGAAATGCAAATATGTTAGGGTCAAAAGAAAGTGTAGGAGATCTAGAATGATGGAGATGTTGATGTGTGGGAAAAGAGAACTTGAATTTTCTGCTAAAAAGGGAGAAGGATTTGGGGTATAAAGTAGTTTATCAAGTTGAGAGGGGGTGAGAGAAGGAGGAAATTTGGCTATGAAGTTTAAACAGATTGGAGAAGTGGGAAGTAAGGTGTGAGAATAAAGAGAGATGGCATTTTTCTTTGCACTTACAGCTGCAGATGTTGAGTGATAACCTCCCATGAAACACAATCTGAGTTGTAAAAGCAAAAAATAAGGAAATGGTATTTCATTTTTAGGGTTATGAAGAGAGGGATATTATTCTGTTGATCTCACCACAACATATTTAGATGAAAGAAATGATGACTGTGATTATACAATTAATTATTTTGTCTGTACCACTTAACATACTGCAAATGTGGTGTTTTGGGGTTTTTCGTTTGTTTTGTTAATGTGATTGTCTCCAAGAGGATAACCTTTAGGATTCTTGTATATAAATACAGCTAAATCTGGGAATCATTACTCACAATTGGTTAAGACAAAAATGGGCTTGGATGTTGAAAGAACCTTACAGTCAAATGAGCTCAGATCTATAAAAGAATATGGCTTAGAATTAGACTCAATTTTTTCAAAGAGCTACCGACAAAATTAAGTCAAAAGTGATAAAGTAGAATTTCTAACTTTGGATCATCCTTGATATTGTAGTACTAGAACATCTTAGACATTTCCAAGTTATGAATTGTTTTTAATATATACAGTAAAATTCCAGAACATATCTGCTACCTGAATAATTACTCTGACAATTGCCCCAGTTAATGATCAAAATCCTGGCTTGCTCAGAAAAGTATGGAAGGTCTCATATGAGTTACCACAGTGTAAAGTCCTTGACTACCCCAGTTTTAGCGCTGCAGTGCTAGTGCTATTACCTGAAAGTCTTATGCTTAATCCTAAGGGTAGCTTGACTGCTGTTTACGCATGATAATCCAGAAAGTGTGAAATAAACAGCGGAATTTCACTGATCCAAATGGTTTAGAGATTGAAGGACTTTGTATAATACAACCTAGTCTATGAACCAGAAGAGGTTTGGAGACTACATTTGTCTTTTTTTTTTTTTTTTTTTGCAGCAGGCAGGATAAAAGTATTTTGTCAATATTGTAAAACAAAGGGTGAAAAAGACATCATAATGGTAGGAGTTTGGTTTTATTTTGCTTCTGTTTGCTTTGCCTCTCTGTGAATCCTAACATGTGGCAAACCACCACTGAATTTTCCCCTTTTCCAAACAGGAGTATGAAATACCTCTTGCTTGCTTGTTCATTTGTTGATTTATTTGTGGGAAATCTACATTAAACAGGTGGGTTTTGTATTTTGGCCACATAGTCTTAATTCAAATTGACTACAGTTAAAGCTGTTTACAACATTGCGCTTGCTGCATTCTCATATTATCTACAGTATCTACATCATAATGCACAATAATAAGTGCACCATGTTTTGGACAGAAACATTATTTTGGAGCATAAATTCTCCCTAGAACCTAGAATGCTATGTAGAACAAGTTTAAGCCCTTTGTATTCTTTTCCTAGATTTCATACAGCTAAATACCTGTTATACAGCTGGGAATGGAAAGGGAAGAGAGATATACCACCATTTTTTGAGGCCAGGTAAGTTTAATTCTGGGTAGTCTTAAACTTTACATTAAAGTATACTGGCCATTTGTGTCATACTGCCAACAGAGTCTGAGCCATGAAATGTTATGGTTAGATACAGACAACATGGTTACTGTAATAATTAGACTTTCTCAATGCTGACCTTTACCAAGAGCTGATATTGTTGTAGAGCATTTACCAGATCACAGCTGGTTTATATTATATTTGTTATTAGTTTGTGGAAACTTGACTGATCCAGCAGTAAGGCTTTATTATTGTATACAGATACAGTTGAGAAAACGCTGAATTTGTTTATAGCTTATCTTTCAGTTTAAAGAGCCATTATTGTTGTCATACCTTTGTTGCATAATGACAGAGGAAGTGACTATCTCTTTTGTAATGTGGTATATTGTACTAGCAAAAGAAAACACTCTTATGGTTAATGCACCCAAATCTGATTATTTCAAAAGAAAGTGAAATATTAAATGCTTTCCTTACATCCATCAGCCTAGGTTTAAAAGTATGCAGAAAATGGAGTGCAAGAGACTCAGGCTTGATAGTTTTACCACAAAAAGGCTCTGAATTTTATACTGTATGCCTTAATATTCTAACCAGAAGGGAACAGGGTGTTGTTTATTGTCCGTTTCCTTTTTGTTGTTGTTGTTCATTTGTTCATTTGTTTCATTTTGTTTCACGTTGTTCATGTTCATTTAAGTATTTTACACATACACATGCACACACATGCAAAAATATCTTTAGCGGTAGGAATAGTGGATCTTTTTTAGTGTTCTTTAATCACTGGTATTTTAAAACACTCTAGTGGAAGCTGTCTTCTATGGTTTTTCAGCATCTGTGAATCTGATTCCTTTGTTTCTACTGTTCCTACTGTTCCTAGTTCTTCTTGTAGACTTTTCTAGATGTTCAGTGCATTCAACATGCATTCAGAGACTGCAGTTTGAATTCAGCAGATGAGCCGACAACATTGGCACATCTGGGAGCATCAGGAACCATGTATTTGATAGACCTTACGCACAGAAACCGTTGCAGCTGCTCAGTTTATACAAAATAAATCCAGTCTCTCACATCTCTGTCAGAAATAGTGAACATAAAATAAATGCTCAATCTGAACATTTGTCTGAAATTTCAAAAGTACCCATGTATTATTTTCTCAGAAGGACCATTTGACTGTATAAAACCACCTAAAACTGATTTCTTTATTTATTTATTCTTCATATTATTTACATATAGTTTTCCACCAGCAGTTTAGCTCCAGCTGCTGAAATGCTTCTGTAAGGTTATGTCATTAACTTCTGGACAGTTTTCATTTTTGATTCTAGAGCATACTTTTCTGATGTCATGCCTATAACATATAAGGACACTGGATGGGATTAAAATCTTTTATCTTCTTTGTGCTCTATAAAGGTCTTTCATATAAAGGAAGAGCAGTGATGGAAGTTCTCAGTATACTGGTTTGGTTCATGTTTATAAATTCTAATATTTTTAACTATTTTTCTTAGTTTCTAAAAATATTTTAATAAACAAGAGACAAAAATAAATTTGATAATGATATAAAGAGTGTTTGTCTATAACAGTATTTTAGTTTGTAGTGGAAGGGAGTCTAGAAATGTCATTTTTCCACAAAACAGCTATTCATAGAGAAAATCAAGGCCAATTCAATTTCTTTACATGATGTTAATGGTACAGTATTTCAATATCAAGTACAATAACTCATAAACAGAAAGTTAGTGTATATGGTATACTAGCCACTGACTGAAGGAAAAACAAAAGAAACCAAAACAAAACAAAAATAAAAAATACCATTTCAGAAACATCAAAATCAACAGTCTAACATAGGTTACCAAACAAACAAAAAAAACCATGAAACGAAATAAAACAAAAACAGCATCAAGATTGTTTCACAAGGGCACAATTGATATCAAAATACTATGAACCAATTATTTAAACATTTCTGCAGTTGAAGGTTACTACTGTGGGAGTGTTGACATTTAAAGTTGCAAGCAGCACTTAAAGATATTTTTGTAATCTTTTTGATAAATTGTTTAATAAATCTTAACTTACTTAGTTGCTTTTGAAGCTTGACATTCAAACAATGCAGCTAAGCATGTACACTGTCTTAAGTGTTATGCTGACTTTGTAACTTAATGCCAATTTAGCTAAAGCAGATGATACTTCTGTGGCATTAGCTACAGCAATGTCTCCGTTAAGAAATAATTTACTGTTATTTGTTTTTATCAAACCTAATTGCTTATCTTTAGCTAGGACACTTGTGAAAGCATTTCTATTTCATTGAAAATGTACATTTGGATGGCAGTTATTCATCAGTACGTGCTCTGAAAACATTTCCATCAGCTCTGTTTTCTTGAAAATATCTGTGCAGACATTGGACACCAGCTTGCTAAAATTTTGCATTATGTATGGATTTCATGCTCACTCCTGGATGAATATGCAGGCAGAGAGCCGAGATTCTGCAAGATATGGAACTTCAATGACCAGAAAGCATAACAAACATTTACAAAATTTTTCTTTCTTTCAATTCTTTGAATAAATAATTACTATTTTTCTGGGTAGACAAAGTTCATATCTTGTCCCTAAATGTACAGTAATTATGTAACTTGAAATATTTAATCAAATGATTTGAAGATACTTTCAACTAGGATTTTTAAACAGCTCTTAACTAAATTATAACCCCATACTATTTAATAGAATCCCAGAATGGTCTGGCTTGAAAAGGACCTTGAAGATCATCTAGTTTCAGTCCCTTGCTTTGTGCAGGGTTGCCAACCACTAGACCAGGCTGCCCAGAGCCACATCCAGCCTGGCCTTGAATGCATCCAGAGATGGGGCATCCACAATCTCCTTGGGCAGCCTGTTCCAGTGTGTCACCACCCTCTGAGTGGAAAAACTTCCTCCTAATATCTAACCTAAATCTCCCCTGTCTTAGTTTAAATTCATTCCCCCTTGTCCTATCACTATCAACCCATGTGAACAGTCGTATCCCCCCCTGTTTATATCCTCCCTACAAGTATTGGAAGGCCACAATGAGGCCTCCACCAGAGCTTTCTCTTCTCCAAGCTAAACAAGCCCAGTTCCCTCAACCTTTCTTCATAGGAGAGGTGCTCCAGTGCCCTCATCATCTTAGTGGCCTTCCTCTGGACCCATTCCAAGAGGTCCACATCTTTCTTATGCTGGGGCCCCCAGGCCTAGACGCAGTACTCTAGGTGGGGCCTCATAAGAGCAGAGTAGAGGGAGACAATCACCTCCCTCTCCTTGCTGGTCACTCCTCTTCTAATGCAGCCCAGAACATAGTTGGCCTTTCAAGCTGCAAGCGTGCACCGCTGGCTCATGTCCAGCTTCTTGTCCACCAGGACCCCCAAGTCCTTCTCTACAGGGCTACTCTCAAGGAGATCTTCCCTCAGTTTGTATAAATACCCGGCATTGCCCTGGCCCAAGTACAGCACCTTGTACATTAGTTCCCCATGGGCCAACTTCTCCATGCTGTCTAGGTCCCTCTGAATGGCTTCCCTTCCCCCTCCTGTATCGACTGCACCACTCAGCTTGGTGTTGTCTGCAAACTTGCTGAGGGTGCACTTGATACCATCATCTATGTCATTGATGAAGATGTTGAAGAGCACTGGTCCCAAGACACCACTTGTGACTAGCCTCCACTTTGACACAGAACCAGTAATCACAACCCGTTGGCTGTGTCCAGCCAACCAATTCTTAATCCACCAAACGGTCCACCTTTCAAATCCATACCTCTCCAATTTGGAGAGAAGCATGTGGTGCAGGACCATGTCAAAGGCTTTGGAGAAGTCCAGGTGGGTGACATCCGTCGCCCTCCTCCCATCCACAGATGTCGTCACTTCATCATAGAAGGCCACCTGATTGATGAGGCAAGATCTNGTTTTACTGAAGTTTTTGTGACAGTTTTACTGAAGTACCCACCTGGACTTCAGTTTTACTGAAGTCCAGGTGGGTGACATCCGTCGCCCTCCTCCCATCCACAGATGTCGTCACTTCATCATAGAAGGCCACCTGATTGATGAGGCAAGATCTACCCTTGATGAAGCCATGCTGGCTGTCTTGGATCACCTCTTTGTTTTGTATGTAACTTAACAAAGCTTCTAGGAGGATCTGCTCTATGATCTTCCAGGCACAGTGGTGAGGCTCACCGGCCTGTAGTTCTCCAGGTCATCCTTTCTCCCCTTCTTAAAAATGGGAGTAATGTTTCCTTTTTTCCAGTCACTGGGGACTTCACAGGACAGCCATGATTTTTCAAGTATGATGGAGAACGGCTTGGCAACCACGTCAGCCATCTTTCTCAGAACGCTGGGATTGATATCATCTGGCCCCAAGGAATTGTATACATACAATTGCATGAGGAGGTCTTGGACTTGTTCCACTGTTACAGTGGGACGAAGTCTGCTCCCCACACCCTCACCTAGAGATTCAGGGTCCTGGCAGACATGGGAAGCCTGACCACCAGTGAAAACTGAAGCAAAATACTCATTGAGTACCTCAGCTTTTTCTATGTCTGAGGAAGCCAGCTCTCCTTTACATTTTATCAGAGGGAGAACACTCTCCTTGGCCTGTCTCCTCCTGCCTATGTACCTGTAGAACCCCTTCTTGTTTTTCCTCACATCCCTCACCAAGTTCAGCTCCATCTGTGCCTTGGCTTTCCTAATCCTATCTCTACACATGTGGACAACATCTCGGTGTTCCTCCCAGGCTACACAAACCTGCTTCTACTTCCTGTACATTTCCCTCTTCCCCTCAGTTTAAGCTGCAGGTCTTTGCTCAGCCACACTGGTCACCTGCCTCCACTGCTCAACTTCTTCTTCTGGGGGATAGAGAGCTGTTGTGCTCTCAGAAGGGTGTCCTTAAAAAGCTGCCAGCTCTGCTCTGTACCCATGCCCTCAAGGACAGTTTCCCAGGGGATCCCATCCAGCAATTCCTTGAGCAGCTGATCGTCTGCTCTCCTGAAGCTCAGGGTCTTGACTCTGCTTTTTGCCAGGCCTACATTCTTCAAGATCACAAACTCCACCAAGACAGGGTCACTACAGCCCAGGCTGCCTCCAATCTTAACACCTCTAATGCTCTCCTCCGTATTGGTGAGCACCAGGTCCAGTACGGCTTCACTTCACATTTGTCCATCTAGTACCTGGACTAGGAAGTTATCCTCAACAGACTCCAGGAACCTCCTGGATTGTCTGTCACCCTCCATGCCACTATCCCAGCAGATATCCATGTGGTTGAAATCCCCCATCAGAACTAGAATCTACAAATGCGACACTTCCTGCAGCTGAAGCAAGAAGGCCTCGTCAACAGGGTCCCCCTGATCAGGTGGCCTGTAGTAGACCCTAACCACGATATGCCCTTTACTGGACCAATCCTTGATTTTAACCCACAAGCTCTCAACCTGGTCATGGCTGTTTCTCAGACACAGCTCTTCACAATCTCTCCACTTCCTAACACAGAGGGCAACTCCCCCACCCCTCCTACCCTGTCTATCCCTTCTGAAAAGCCTGTAGCCCTCAGTTAGAGGATTCCAACCATGGGATTCATCCCACCATGTTTCTGTGATAGCAGTTTGGTCATACTTTCCCAATTGCACCATGGTTTCTAACTCTTGTTTATTTCCCATGTTGGGTTTAAATTTAATTTAGTATTTTTGTAACCTCAGATTACCCAGTCAGAATCACATCTCCACCGCCATCAATTCTAAGAAAGACATCTAGTGGTTTTAAAATGTACTGAACATCGCTGTCCTCCCTCCTCAGACTGAGACAGCTAGGTGTTAGTGTTTCAGAGTGCTTGCTGTGTTATGGAGGTACAATATTTAAATGCCATAACTAAGTCAAAAGTACAATTCAGTTTGAGAGCTGGCAATTTTGGAACAACCCAAATCTGACATTCACACAAAATAATATGTAGGCATAGTGTATTCTCTGCAAAATCTTCTCAGAAGTGCAAATATTCTTATGGGACATTTATCAAGTGTCAGTCAAACCTCACAAAAACACGTAAGCATCTCTTTACAGAGTGCACTAGTAAATTATTCTATCCAAATGAATGTACTGTGGTCTCATTTTCCTTTTTTGTGCTGAGAAGTTTGAGCTGCAAGTATTCTAGCTGAGTTCTGTAAATGGTGAAAATGATTACAAACCTATACTTTCACTTGAAATGTGGAACAGTAGTGTTCCATTGTTTACTCCAGTAGTACAGGAAATAATGTGTATGGGTGTAAAGATGTTCATTTTGTGTTGGGTGTAAATGACAAGACTTTGGTAGCAGGGGGGCTGCAGTCATGATATCTGTGGGAAGAAGTCAGAGTCTGCCCTGTGCCAGACCCAGTTTCATTCAGAACTGCAAAGGATCTGATGCAGGACACAACCGAGTTCATTAGTTGGCACTTCTGTGAAAAATTAATTAAGAAAGGGCTGTGAACACTGAGAAAAAAGGAAGAACAAGGCCAAAGCAGTAAAGAGAGCGACCAAGCAGCTATATGGGTGTTTGTTGTCAGGGGTCAAACTACCAAAACTCTGAACATTAGAAAGTTCAGTATACCATAGGCCACAGAGAATGGCTAGACAGAGGCACACAAACAAACTCAAAATTAAAGGTCACAGATTACACTTTCACACCATTCAGTGTTTAAACAATTCCTACAGTGTGTGCTGTAGCTATTCTCATATTTTTCTCTATTTCCTCTTTTAACTTATTTTCAGTTCAATGGGGAACTATTTTACTGAATGTTAATGTTAAATCCCCATGCTCATTGACTTTCTTAGAGATGCTGGAAGTAACTGTGTCAAAACTACTCTATGCAACTACAAAAAGAGGAGAGAACTGAAATCTGGACAAATACCCTGGGAAAAGGAGATTGTGCATTTCAATAGACTATTGAAATAACTGCCTATTTCAAAGTAACTATTCAGAACTGAGAATCGGCAACAAATATATCTCAAATCAAAAGTCTAAAATCTGGAGTAAATTAGGTCATTTTATATATCTACATATTATTTATATATATATGTATATATACCTATATATACACATATACATAGATATACACACATATACATTATATTAAATATATATATAATATATACATATACATTATATATATACATATATATGATTTTGAGGAGTCTAAGTTTAAGCACATTGAGAGGACAGATACTTTACAGGGCTGTGTATTTCAAAGAAGTAGAAATGATAACAATAATATTACAACTCCATTTCCTTTTCTGAACCCAGCTTTTTAGTAACATTTGACACAAAGTCTCTGTCTAAGTCAGAAGTTACATCCTTGTTTCCAAAGACTCCGTTTGGAGTAGTAGTTCCAGACCCTCGTCTCAGATGATTTTATTGTGGCGTGTGTACAGCTGTAACTTTGCTGCTAACTGAGAAAGCCAAACTGTAAAGTGAAAAATCACTGATGCTCAAATAGCATTCATGCAGAAAAGACACATAAAGGGTAAAATCATAATTCTGCTAAGGCAATACTGAGGTTTTTGCATTGAGTTCAGAGAGGCTATAACTTCAATAGTTATATTTTTAATTTAAAAATTAAGCCTTGTTTGCTTATCTGTTTAATCTGAAATGAATGTCATAGAATCATAGAATCCTTAGAGTTGGAAGGCACCTTTAAGGGTCATCTAGTCCAACTCCCCTGCAGGGACATGCACAGCTAGATCAGGTTGCCCAGGGCCTGATCCAGCCTAGCCTCGAATGCCTCTCCGGATGGGGCATAAGCCACACCACTGGGCAACCTGTTCCTGTGCCTCACCACCCTCACTGTAAAAGACTTTTTCCTTATATCAAACCTAAATCTACCCTCTTTAAGCTTGAAATCATTTCCTCTCATCCTGTCATCACAGACCTTGATAAAGAATCTGTTCCCTGTAGCTCCCTTTTGGGTTGATGACACTTAACCACTGGTTAAGTGTTTACAGCCATGGACTCCAGAGTGTTAAGCCAGTGGCCTATGCCTAATTGTCTCATGGCTGCATTCCTCGTTGCTAAGCCACATCTCAGCATTTCTGAAAGTCTCTGCTATCATTCCAGCTCTGTATTTCTCCACTCTATATCACTGTGTTGGAGTCATAAATACTACAGTCTGCATAGAGTAACTGCTTGTTTCTCCTCTCTTTACAAGATAATGGTTTCACTGTACAACAACATGGAACAAAATTAGTCATAGATATTTGATCAGAAGAAAAAATGCTGTAAGAACTAAACCAAATAAAACAAAGTTACACACAGACACACAGATCAAGAAAAGTTGAAATGGAGCAAGCCTTAGTGCTGAAACCTTGAAAACGCAGTTCAAAGTCTATGATCTATTACTGGCAGTGCTGCTATACACAACAGGGCCATGGGATTACTGTTATGAAGAGTAAGGGTGTCGCAGTCTGCTATTTCCTTCTTGATTTGTCTTAAACCAACTTAACTAAAATCCTCTACTCTGTAACAAATGACCAATAACTGAATTGTAGCAAGAAGCATATCCCTCACATCACACCAAATTTAGATAATGTTTAGCTTCCTGCATTTTTAGTGACCTATTAGCATCTACTTTCACCTTTAGATATACAGTTTATAATTCAAATCAGGCTACATTATTCCACAATATTTTGTAATTAATAAATTACTTCTGCCAGAAATATAAACAAACAAATGAAAGCAAAGCAAAATTGACAGTTTACATTTTTTTCAATAAAATTTTAACACTGTGGAGAGCATTCCAATATATAGCAAAAGTTCATAAAGGATATTTTATGACTTAATGCATGTTATAGCACAGAGCTTATTTGGAATGATTTTATTAAATAGTATGGATCAGTATGATTTTGTTACAACAGAGACGTTCATTTATTTAATGAGCTTTATTACAAGAGATTTCTCAATCATTTTCAGATAATTTGGTTAATAAGAGAGGCACCGAGTTATGGCTAATGCCATCAGTTTCTCAAGTAAACATCTGAAAAGTGACATGTTTATTGTTGGCTTTTATTTTTATGTTTTTGATAGAGCAGTATATTGCACACATATTTTGCAATGCTTATCAACAAAAATGTTTTTTTGAAATAGGAATAATTTAGAGTCTATTTGTACAATAAAGATCACAAGGAAATAACAAATTTGATTGGACTTTTGGATACTTGTGTAGTTCAAAATAGACAAAGATGCTAGTAATCCAAACCTTGTTTTTATTCAAGGCATTCTTTAAGTTATAGTGTCCATTTTCAACACTGTATGGATTTTTGTTTTTTAATTATGATGAATAACGCATAGCTTTGTAGACAGTAGACCACAGTTATATGCACTGTTATTAATAAACATCAATCAAACTGTGAGGAAACACAAATATTTTGTGTTTTAAGGAAATAAAGCTCAATACAATTCAGAAACAAAAAGTATACAAGGGCTGCTCTGAAAGTAACGCCACCTATTTTATTATATTGGCTCATGATGTCAGAGGTAGATGTTGGTGATATGGCAGTACAGGTTAAACTTTTTTTGGCAATATTCCATTACATTTTTTTTCTGTACAACAGGTGGCAGCAGTGAAACAGTCTGACAAAATCGTTTCTGTCATGGAAGTGCATATGAAACAAAGGTGTGTAATTGAATTCCTGCATGCAGAAAAAATTGCACCTACTGACAGTCATCAACGTTTGCTGAATGTTTATGGAAACCAAACAGTGAATGCAAGCACAGTGAGATGGTGGGTGGTATGCTTCAGCAAGGGCATCATCCTGCAGCATCTGAGGCATGGACTCAGATGTGAACTATCCAAATCCTTTACTGCAGGTTCTAACATCCCTTATATACATCTTGAAGCTCCCTATTTTAAGTTTCCATCCCCCCTAACATGTCAACAGAACACTTAACAAGTCTTCTTCATGTCTAGGCACTAACTACCCATACAAATGATCATCCAAACAGAGCCACAAGTTGCTTCTATTCACAGGCTTCTTCTCCAGTCAGGTTTGTCATCACGTGGTGATTATGTGCCCCACTTGACCTCATAGAATCATAGAATGGCTTGGATTGGAAGGGACCTCAAGGATCATCAAGCTCCAACATCCTTGCCACAGGCAGGGCCGCCAACCTCCATATCTAATACTAGACCAGGCTGCCCAGGGCCCAATCCAACCTGGCCTTGAGCACCTCCAGGGATGAAGCATCCACAACCTCTCTGGACAGCCTGTTCCAGCACCTCACCACTCTCATAGTAAAGAACTTCCCCCTGATACCCAACTTAATCTTCCCTCCTTCGACTTAAAATCATTTCCCCTTGTCCTGCCATTATCTACTCTTGTAAAGAGTTGACTCCACTCCTGTTTGTAGGCTCCCTTTAGGTACTGGAAGGCTGCAGTGAGATCACCTCGCAGCATTCTCTTCTCCAGGCTGAACAATCCCAGCTCCCTCAGCCTGTGTTTGTAGGAGAGGTGCTCCAGCCCCCTGATCATCTTTGTGGCCCTCCTCTGGACCCTCTCCAACAGCTCCCTGTCTTTCTTTCAGATATGGGGACTCCATATCTGGATGTAGTACTCCAAATAGGGCCTCATATGGGCAAGATGGGGCCTCACGAGGGTTTCTGCTCCTCTCCCAGAGACGGCCTTTTTTCTCAGTGTTCTTCTTCCACACCCTGTCAGACTTGCTCATCAGCCTCTGTTCTGAATGTTCTCTTGAACCCAACATCATCCTAGCAGCTGTGAACCAGTGGGCTGCTTCTATTGGTGCAGATTTTCACTAGAGTGGCATGCAGGCTCTTGTTCATTGCTAGTATGTTTAGCTGATGATGGTAACTATGTTGAAAAATAGTGCTTTATAGCTGAGAATTTTCTCTATCAAATAGTCTTCTTGTGATCTTTGTATCTGTTATAGTTTCTATGGAAATAAGTAGGAGCCATTGCTTTCAAAGTGACTTATGGAGATCTTATTTCTCCAATACACGTCAGTCTTGTTTCAATTTCAGTAGTGTTATTACCATTTTCCAAAATAGTAACAAAATTTTGGATTGAAACATGCATTGCTCTTAGCGCTTTACCGTTCTATCCACAAATTTATCCAGTTTCTCTTAGAATTAGAATCTCATTCAACTTCCCTATTATGATGTCTGAGTAAATGAAGCAATCTGAACTTCTGTAAGCACTAATAAAAAAATTTGCTTCACTGTAGATCTTCACTGTAGACAGGCTCACTTGCAACTTGTAAACATTAGTTTAACTTGGCTAAAACCAGAACAATCCTATAATATTCTTCAAGTCTTGCATAATGAGAAAAACAAAACAAAACAAAAAACAACAACCCAGAAACAAAACCATAAATTAATCTTTTCTTTGAATTCAATTTTTATTTGATCCCTTTTATCTATGTCGATCTTTTTCACACTAATCTTCTACACACAATGATGAAAATAAAATCTAGAGTTTTAAGTCAATAAGAAAGTTTGAAATATGACTAAATCTGTGAAACCAGGATTTGTTTTAACATTGGTACAAGGTCTGCTTAAAAATAGATTATAATTTTGTCCCAGATTTTGATCTTGTTTAAATAGAGATATTAGCAGGTATTCATAAATGCGTATTAAGTTGAGGAATTGCCTCTGTATTCTTAGCTCATTTTCATTGTTACATAGTAAAGTTAAGATTCTCTGGTTTATTCAGTATAGACAGAACCTCTGTGAATGTTGGTGGACTACCAGTTCCACTTCTTTCAATGTTATTTGAGAATGTGTATAATTTGCCTTGTGGTTTCAAAAATTCTTAACAAACTTATGAAGGCTGTTACGTTTACTTTCTGGTCTTAAAAACTTTTTGATCATAAAAAAATCAAACAATTTTAAGCTACACACTATCTTATGTAAACCTAGTGCATTATAATATAATTGTAGAAGAATTATCCTGCGGTTCAAGGGGGAATCTATATTTAGGACAAATATGTGACTTTCTGAAGCAGCTTTGTAATTTGGAAAAATTAAAGATATATCACCCCTTCAGTGAGTATGAAGTTATGCAGTGTGAAAGCCCTGTAAAACATGTTCCTATGCTTAAATTTTCACTGACTCAGTGCTCTTTAAAAAATTGATTTATTTAACAAAACACTGCATATGATGCTTTTTTACTATATTTGAGGGTGCAAAATGTGATGGGTTACAAATCAAAAGACAGTCTGCTGGAGAAAAGGAAGGACTTTCTGTTGGCAAGCAGTGGTTTTAATTTGGTGGGGTATTCTCAGCCAGGGAGATACTGTTTAATAAGTTCCTCTCTTTTTTTTTTTTTTGTTTGGTTGGTTTTTTTTCTTCCCATTCTTGTAGGAAACTATCTTGCTAACTGAATTAAAAGAATTAAGCACTTTTCTCACTATATTTTCCTTTTATCTACTCATTAGGTAACTTTAGCATCATCTGAGGTTTCTTCAGAAAGTAACTCCACAAGATGGTTTATGCACGACCACAGTTTCAGCCAGCCATAAGTGATGGTCATAATCTATGAGGGTGAACCAATCTGCAGACATGTAAAGATTCTGACAGTGGGTTTGTAGGATTCCATAATACACAAGGACTCAGACATTTTGTTTCCATTAATTTCTTTATCAAAATGTTGTACAAATTACTAGCAGTAAATCAAGATACTACAAGTTCCTACAAAACTACCACAAGTAAAGCAAATTTTTACATAGGATTACTTATCTATATAACTGCATAACTATGTGCATTATTTGAAGTATAAAACATTTCCCAAATAATTCCCATGACTGGGGCCAACTGAGAACTGAAAAGTTTCTCTTCATAGAAGATCCACAACATGAAGTCTGGAATCAGCCAGGTATACTGAGAAAGGGTCCAGTCTATCCAGGAGAACTCATGCAGAGAAAACGTCACGGAAAAGCTTCTACTGAGTACAGAGAAAGTTACTTCTATATATTTTTGGCATAGATACATAAGTGGGCATTGGACACATTGTAACAGCTGTAGCTGACTTCCTTTTTTCCTGGAAAATCAATTTATTATTATGGTTTCCTTGTGCTGTGTCTATAAAAGCTGTCTTGTTTCCAGTTGAGTTTATCAAAGAAGTCTCAGAGTTCCCAGCTAAATGAATATCCTTTGCCAATGTTCACTAGGCTGCCCTAATGCCTGCTACATCACCACAGAGAAACTATGTTCTCCATAAGTAGCTTTGAATGGACATAATCTTGGCGAGTTTAAGCTTAATCTCTGAGTTAGCTCTGTATGTCTTCATGTTTAACTATATTTACCACCTCTTCCTGCTCCAGTATTTTTTTTGCAACTTTAATTTCTGTACAAGCTCATAATGTTAACATTAACTAAATAAAACTATATTTTTTTTACATAAGTTGCAACTTCTGAAGCTTAGCATAAAAATATTAAACACAACAAATATTTTCCACAAAAAATGGGAAAAACATTTGATAAAATTTACCTCAGAGATAGATTTGAAGTGGCTTCTGTCTACAAGGAAAAGCACAATAATGCCTCTATGAGAAAAAAAATCTCTTTTCCTCTGCCTCCAAATCAATTGCAAAGATTCATCTGGTTTTAAAATCAAGTTAGAAATCTAAGCAGATTTGGTCTTCTGAAATAGTCTTATTTTATGATATATTTTGTCAGATGTCTTCACACGATGATGGACATTCAAAATGTTTAAGCATATATGGATAGTTTGTAAGTAAAGACTACTGAGTTGATAAATTATCCATCACTGCAATAAGCAAAGTACATACCACACAAGCTTCTCTTCAAATAAAACAGTAATGGCAACAAATAAATCATAGAACATGGGTCAGTCCAACATAAGAAAGCAATAGTTGATCGTTCTGTTGCCAGAGGAAGCATGGTTTGTTTCTGATAGCAAAACAGTGTGGATAACATTGCAGTGCCAAGGGTTATTTTCACAACGTAAAAATATTTCTTCATCTGATATTAACGTCTTCACCAAGAGCCCTTACATGAAATTAATTTTCACTATGTCATCATCACTTAATAATTCTTTAAACCTCAGAAGTAGATTTTGCCCCTATTCAGAGGGCAAACACAGAAATTATGTAATACTTCAGTATTGGGTAGGACAGAGACTTTAAATCACATTCAGTAGATAGTTCTACATGAAAGAGTGTAAGCAAATACCTCAAACACAGAAAGAAAAACAGATTCCAGGAACTGATTTTATTAAACTAAGTTTTTTTCTAAGAAAAAGAGATTTTAGGATTATTTTAGCAAAAACATATTACTTAAGTCAACCTTTTCTTCTGTATCGACCACCACCTCATAGGAAATGATCATACTGTCCTCTCTATGTCCCTTTTGTAGTCCCATGCAAAACCATGTGACTTGATGTGCCACTCTCAGATGCAGCTTCCCTGTGTCATATGTCCTGACCTGTACAATGTATGAGAGTATTCTTCCTCTATGAGCTATGACCTCAATGTGTTGGATTCTTCCTCCTCTGTTATACAACCTAAACACCGGGCCCACCATGTAACTAAATACCAAAAGGGTTGCATGCTTACAAGACTCAAGATCGTGCAATCCACTGCCCTGACTCACCCAGCGTCCTACCACAGCATACTATTTCTCCCCCTGGAGTCTGAGGCTATGTAATTTATAAAATTGTACTCTACATTTGGCTTAAGTCTTTTGGTATTCATTTCATCTATGTACTAACAATTCGTGATTTGCGCTTCAACTATGACAAGGACTGTGGTCAAGTGTCCTTCAGTAGAAGTAATTTGAAATTCCTAGGGCATTTCAGTGCATTTCTATCAACCAGCCTAAAGATAAGTTGTTTTCCCATAATTTCTACTTCCTGTGTTAGATCTATTCAGACCTTTGGATAGCTTAAGATTTTTTGTATTTGGATATTTGAAAATCCTGTAGAGACAAATGGAAGTCATGTAGGCCAGATGGAAGTCATGTAGGCTGCCACATCAAATGGCACTGTGTAGCAGAGTGTCTTCTGTGTGTGTCCATGTGTGTGTTTCTGGAACATGTTCTTCACTTCACTACTATTTAACTCTGAAAATGGGAAAGTAAAAGCTACATCCATCAGTCTGGGCAGAGATACCCTAGCACATCTAGCTAGGCTCCAGCAACTGGCCAGAAGGGAGTCCTGAGCTGGAACTGATGCATGCAGTGGTCATTTATACTATTGTCAGCGGTTTACAGGCTGGTTTGGCCCGGTTCCATGATGAATGGGGTGGGGGGACCCATGGACCCATGCCCTCGGAAAAGGGAAAGGAAAAAAGGGTAGGGAGATAGGCCTAAAAATAAAACAGGGGCAATGACCTGAGGAGAAACAAACTAATTGACTAAATAAGATATCGGAATACAAGATAATACAAGATAACACAATATAATACAATATCATTGGAATTTAAGCCAATAAATCAAATAAAATGAGAGTGTCCATAGACCAAAGGTCTTACTCTAAGTAAGCTGAGGTGATATGACTAGGAGCACCCGGAGCAGAAACGAGCCGGAAGGTGGAAAAAAGGGGACATCTCATGATCTGCATACAGTTTTTATCTTTCTCTCTGAATGGAAAATGGAGACAGAACAACACAAAGTCCTCTGGAGCATGTAGTTCTTCTTCTCTTCTATCGATTACCCATGGAACTGAAGCGTTAACTGTTCAACTCATAGTACACTACATGATGTTATGATGTGGAATACTGATAACAAAAATCATGAAATCATGACAACTCTAAATATTTTGTTACTTCCACATAGCACTGGATACCACCTATGTAGGTCACTCAAGAAGTAATGTCTCCTATTTATTTCCATGGAAACTACAGCAGAAACAAAGAGCACAATAACACTATTTGATAGAAAAAAATCTCAGCTACAAAACACTGTTTTTCAAGGTAGTTATCACTATTAGCTGATTCACTTGGATGAGCTGATTGAGACATTTTTCATTCCTTTTGTGGTGTGACAGCTGGGTATGGCTGTCTGAAACATGGCTTGTCCTTCATGTCACTGCTGCCCCTGCTGAAATATACCACTCAACCTCACTGTGCTTACCACACACTTTCAAATAAAGCCTAATTACATGCAAAGTAAATCTTTATTATTTTGGTCCATTATTTCAGTGGCCAGAATACTACATATTATAGCACCTATTCTGTAATATCTTGTTTGTGGTTTCAGTTGAGCAGAAATCATTTAGCCATAACATTGATAAGTATGCATCAGTAACACAACACTGAATGCTGCCCAAAGAATACCACTTAGCTGATCTTAAAAACTACTTTATTCTTCATATTTTATAATGAAAATCATTTATTGCTGCTCTATTTTTATTTAACTTACCTGTTAAATTCCATCAAATTCAAATTATTCACTACTGTAGTTAGTAGCATAATAATAGTTGACAGTATACCTCTGCTGCAGAAGCACAACCACAGATTATAAATTACATTACAACTTTGGAACTGCCTTGCTGACCAAAAGAATGACCCTGTCATTCTGTCAGGAACTCACTGAATGTGGTTTTTTTTGTTTTTGTTATACGGATTAGATCACATCAAATCATTAGATGAAACAAAACAAAACAGAACAAAGAAATAATATCATCTCCAGTGGATTTATGCAATTATTCATGTCTGTCAATTATATATCATAGTCTCACTCTGACAGTTTATCATCCTGTTCAGGACATATGTTTGGGAGAACACACACGTGCATACACATGTGCACATACATATACACATGCACACAGAATTGTCAATGAATTGCTTAATAATTGAGGTTATATTTTGACTTGATGTTATGAACGTTGTGTCCATGTTTAGTGAGATAGGCAGCTGTCCTTATCCAGACTGTTATCAACTTAGTTTTCTTCAAAGTATACTAGCTGCAAGTTTAAGTAACTTGGAGATGTTGACTGTAGTGTTCCCAATACACACACACACACAAAAAAGGTATCGTGAAGTCAAGAAGCTTTTACTCCTTCTTAAACCAACATTTCTTTCTAATAAAAGGTGTAACTGCATAGCCCAGGTAGACAATTCTAATTCTTTTTATTTCCTGTGTCCACAGAGGAAAAACATCTTTTACAGGTAATGTGTTGCTACTGACGTGAATTGCCTTCACTTGTGCATAATTGTTACCTGCTACATATTTGAATCCCACTCCAAAAACAAAGAAGCATACGAATAAAACAAAACAAAACAAAACAGAAAAAAAAAGGAGAAATTGATTCAGTTTAAAACTTTTTTTATAGGCAAAAGGGAACATTATTAAACGTAACATATGGAGTCCAATATTTATTCCTAGTAATGCAGTTACAATAATACTAATAAAGTCCAAATTGGTATAGAAGTATCCCATTAGTAATAGCTTAAAAGTGTTACACAAGGAAAGTACCTAACATTAATCCCTCTTTTCTGGTGTTATGCATCCATGCTTCTGTCCCTCGAGCCCCACAGTCCAAACTGCTGGTGTTACTCATCCTCAGAATGGCTTATGTTGCAGTGAGGATTGGTGCCTGCCAGAACATGGAGTTGCTTCTACCCTGTCCTGGGACACAAAGTGCTATTGTTTATGATACATCAGTGGTAGGGAACAGTAGCAGTGATCATTGACTGAGTCATGCTTCTTTTCTTCCTATTTTGATAACTGCACAATTATTGCTGGTAACGAGATCATACCTTAATGCTCTTACTGTTTGACAAATTTCTTTGGTAAAGCAGAAGTGCTCTACTTTTGCTCACAGTTACAATCTAAGTTTAAAGTCCACGTATCAACGGTTTACAGGCAGGTTCGGCCTGGTTCTGTGACTAATGGGGTGGGGGAACCCATGGACCCACGCCCTGGGAAAAGGAAAACAGGAAAGGGCAGAGATGGGCCCAAAAACAAAACAGTGGCAACGATCTGAGGAGAAACAAACTAATTTACTAATTAAGATATCGGAAAGCAAAATAACATGATGTTATACAATATAATTGAAGCTAATAAATAAAATTAGAGTGTCCAAAAAACAAAAGGCCTTACTCTAATGCTGGCAGCGAGATGCTTAGGGAGAGAGAAGCTGCCGGGATGAGCAGGAGGGAAGAGAGTGAGCAAAAAGGGGCATCTCGTGATACGTGAACAATTTTTATCTTTCTCTCTGAACGGAAAATGGTAACAGAACAGTAAGAAGTCCTCTGGGAAATGTAGTTCTTCTCTTCTGGGAACCAGGTACCCAGAACTATCCACGATCCACTGAACTGAAGCATTAACTCTTTAACTCCCAGTGCACTACATGATGTTATGGTGTGGAATACCGATAACCAAAAATGATACAACCATGACAACTGGATTAATGATTTCTTGGCTCTGATATTTCTTTATATTACAGAATTACAAAATAAGTTTTCTTCTTTTTACATTTATATAAGTTAAAATATTATTCCATAAGGTTTTAATGCCATAAGTATCATTTTTGTTTCAAATTAGAGGTATTTTTATTTTCAGGTTCAAATTATTTTTTGCTGAAAAGTCTGGAGCACGTGGCCTCCAAGGAGAGTTTGAGAGAGTAGGGACTGTTCATCCTGGAGAAGAGGAGGCTCAAGGGGGATCTCAATATTGTCTATAAATACTTGAAGGGAGGGTGCAATGAACGTGGAGCCAGGCTTTTTTCAGTGGTGCAAGAGGCACAAGATAAGAAGCAGTAAGTATCAATGAGAGCACAAGAAAATCTGTCTGAATATCAGGAATCAGTTCTTTACTGTGTGGGTGATGAAACACTGGTACAGGTTGCCCAAAGAAGTTGTGGAGTCTCCCTCTTTGGAAATATTCAAAAGCTGTCTGGACATGATGTTGGACAAACTGCCTTAGGTTGTCCTTCTTGAGCAGGGGAATTGGACTAGATAATCTGTAGAGATTCCTTCCAACCTCAGCGATTCTAGGATTCTGTAATTCTGTGAATGCAGAGATATCACTCCTCTATAAATGCCTCCAAGCTTGGTGAAACATAGTTTGCAAATACTCATCTTCATCTTCCTTCTACTTTTCTGCGTTACACTCCTTTGTCTCCATAAATAGTGTGATGAGCTTACAGGTTAATGAATGGCAAACATCTAAGGTTGTTTACAGGAAATGTTCTCCTCTGTGCTGAATCAAAAGGTAACAAAATAATGCCTAAAACTGACAGCTCATTGCATGTTCTTTGAGTATTGAAGCACTGTAGTTCTGTTGATATGACATACTGCTTTTCAATTGTTATCTGTGTTTTTCTCACATTTACTTATTTATCAAACACAAGATAATTGGGAAGATAATGTTAATGAAAAATGTCTGCTTGTTAAAGTGGTATTTTAAATAAATGTCCTTTGCACTACATTATCTGTACCTTTCTTCATTTGTTATATGGAGTATAAATGGATACTGATTTATAGAAAATCCTCTGTGATTTATATTTTGGCTTCCAGAGCCTTCTTTCTGTCATCTTTCCCATGTGTAATTTCTGTAAATGAGATCATGAAGAATAACGAACCAGTAAATTGCAGCCTGAAAAAGAAAGACTGCTAACGCAGTGTTTACCTCTGAAATATCTTTATAAAGCACCAGCATCAAACTTGATAGTACTTGGAAAATGATATCAAGGTAAAGACTTGAAATTTTGTGGCAATAGGTAGTTCTAATTATAATGTTAACGTAACAGAATTTCAAACAATCTCTAAGATCACTCAGTGCAATCTGAATGAGCAATTAAAAATATATTTTATGAAACCATTTCTTAGCATGAAAAATATTACAAATCTTTATCCTAATAATTTATTACAGATGGCAACAAGAACCACAAGTAAATTCATGGGAAGAGATATGAGAAAAAAATCATTGGAAAAACCTGAATTTTACTTACCGTAACTCACTGAGATAAGAAATTGACAGGTTTAAATATAAATCATAAAAGAGATATTTCAGTGGTTATGTGATCCCTCAGAAACAAATGCTTTCACATGGTAAGCTGATAATGTTTTACAGACATTCATAATGGATAAATAATTTGAATTCTAAATTGGTACCGAATACTGTATCTGACAAGATAAGACATTTCAGTTATTCATGAAATTATAATCATTGTTTTTCTGGATTCTAGTTTGAAAAATCAAGGCTTTTGCAACATGAAGCACACTCACATACTCCAGTCTTAGTTGCTTTTTGTTAAAAAGGAAATAGAATGTTCTTGAGTTTAGCCTCAATGATATTGCTTACATTTTAAGTTTTAAAAATAGACATGATAAGCTTTTATAATACTGTTTAAACTGAAATACTTGCAAATCTATTGAAATAATCATAACTTTCTCATAGCAGAATTACAGAATCAAGTTCAAATTGTGCCTCTATAAAACATCAGTATCAGCTAAATACTCTGAAACATATCTTTTTCTGTCCTACCTTGCATGTAAAACATGTATTTTCATGATGCAACACAAACCAAGTTTTAAATGCTACTGTGTAATTCTCTTCATTTCTACGGAAATCAGTAGATACGCATTGAAGTATAGTAACAGAAAATTGGTTTTAGTTCATGAAACATAATTGTAATGTGCTGCCATAGACTAAAGTGGAATGTTCTTTTGGAAACATAATTTTTTAAAAACTGTATGGAAGTAAATTACTACACAAAATGCAGAGCAGTAAAGAATTCATGACTGTGTGAAAATATAACCCACTACCAATATGTCAGTCTATATCTGTCTTTATACGTAATAAGTAAGTATTTAATGAATATACTACATTTGTCAGTTTAATATAAACTGTGAGTTACAGTTATTGGAAGAATATAAAGAACTTTTTAATAAGTTGCAGTAGCCCTTGCAATAAGTTTTAAAGATAGTTGTATAGCCTTTTGACGGTTTGAATAAAATATATCACATTGAGCAGAATCTTAAATGTATGTATAAATTTAACCGTTATTCTTTTAAATATCTTTGGTCTCAGTCTTTTTTTTTTTTTTTTCCTATTTAAATGGGATACAGTTGCTACACTTTCCTAAGGAAATATAATTTTGTTTATATAGGCCACATATCTTTAGAATCATAATCTGTATATTTTTTTGCTCTCATAGCAAGAAAAAAAATCTAAATTGTGAATTAGTTTTTATTTTCCTTAATTTGAAGCCTGTAGAGGTATTTATTTCACTTACATTTTTATCTGTTAAAAAGCAAGGCAGATTAGGAAGAACACGTCTTTGCCTTCAGCATGCAAACAAGTTCTGCTCCTAGTGTAAACAAATTGAGTAAGTACATATATACTCAAAAGACATAAACTTAGGGGAAGTAATTGATTTTTCTTCTGTGAAATAGCTATCTTGCACAGAACCAATCAAGATTGGAAGGCAAATTTCTCTCCCTTAATTATTGAGTAACCTAAATGAGAATTAAACTTTTTTACATAACTTAGTACTTCTCTGCAGATTCATATTCCTTTCTTTTGACTAGAGAAGGAATGTAGAAAATTTGGATTAGCAAGAATTAGGTAAGATTAATTCCTTCCTCACCCACCTATTTTCTTGGAAATTTCTCTTTTTCTACATCATCCACAGAAAAGTTGCAAAACTCTACCACAAATCTGGAGGATCAATAAAAATCAAGACATTTATTTGGAGCTGTTGTGGAAAAGAAGCAAAGAAGCATCTATGAGATGTATTTTGCAATACAATATTTTCTTTTAGTCCCACAAACTTCTTCCTTTTTAATGATATATGGGATGTATCCTATCTTGTGATATATAATTGTCAACGGTTTACGGGCGTTCGGCCCGGTTCCGTGACAAAGGGGACGGGGGATCCATGGGTCCACGCCCCGGGAAAAGGGAAAAGGGGAAAAGGGTAAGGAGATGGCCCTGAGAGCAAAGAACAGCGGCAACAATCTGAGGAGAAACAAACTAATTTACTAAATAAGATATCGAAATGCAAATCAACACACTATCATACAATATAACTACAATTTAAGCTGATAAATCCAATACAGCAAGAGAGAATGTCCCAAAATCAAGGTAGGCCTTACTCTACTACCGACGATAAGACGGCTGGAGAGCAAGGTGATGCCAAGACGAGAGATGGGCAGAAAAAGGGACGAGGTCTCGTGATCTGCAAGTTTTTATACTGTGAGCTTTTATCTTTTCCCTCCGGCTGGAAAATGGTAACAAAGGAGCAAAGTGCCATGGGGACTGTAGTAGTCCTTCTCTTCTGAGAACCAGGTATATCCACTACATGATGTTATGATGTGGAATACCAATAACCGAAAATCACAAAACCATGACAATAATCTACCATATCAGTATCTCCTCTGGACACTTGTCCATATACATGATTCAGAAATCTCAGCTCAGAGGCCTTAGTAGACATTTAGAATCAAAAAATATCCGGCCTTTACAATGTCTTGGAGACAATAAGAATTGCTCTGTAAGACTAATTTACATAGAAAAAGAACTACATACAATGAAAGTGAATTCAAAACAGCTAGCACTTTGTCATGTGCACTGAATTTCCAGTGTTACTTGCTGGTTTGAGTACTAAGACATATATCTTATGTCCACATTGCTTACTGGTAAACTTTTCAAAAGCTGATTGGTTGTCTCTCTGAAACAGATCTACAGCTACTTCACAGTATGATCACCAGCGTGATCATTTATAGTATGAAGTTGAATGTATTTGTTAAATGACACGGGTATGACATAGAGATAGCTACAGTTTTAATATTCTTAACCATTTTGCAAAAAAATTATCACTACACTTTCTCTTGTAGCAACTGATTATTAATGAATAACACAAAAATTATCTCAGCATCCAGATATTCATGAGTAAATACTTTCAGAAGCAGAAGAATGAATGCTTTCTATCTTCATTTCTTGAAGCAGCGTGCTAAAATGGCATATCCAATGATAATTTTTTTTCTTAATTGTAATTCTTTTTCCCAAGATAGTCTCTTTTCTCTTTCCTTCCTTCTCCTGTTGAATGGAATGCAACAAGTCTATTCCTGGCCATTTTCTAGTACAGCCAAAAGCAAGCTTTTTTTTTTTTTTTTTCTTTTTTTTTTTTCCCCTAGCATAGAAGATAAATACATTGCCATCTCAGAACAAGAACAAAGCTAATTCTCCTTGATAAAGAAGTTAATTCCATCTGACTTCAGAAGGTTAGACGTTACCATTTCAACTTATTGTTTGAATTTCTTTTATGAAAAAAGGGCAGAAATTGAATAATTTTGATTTCCTATTAATATAGACATCTAAAATAGTTATGGTGAATAATTTCTAAAACTTTTTTTTTTTTTTTTTTTTTTTTGCCGTTGAGTTTCAATGTAATCTAAATGACAAGTCCAAATATAGATAACTACATGGTAGATTGTGATGCACGGTCAAATATATAAGCAGTCACAATTAAAACGATATCTAGAACAGCAGCTAGGAGGCAAGCCACAGTTAAAGAAGGTATTGAATACTCTTTTAAACTTCATTAAGAATTTATATTTTTACAATTTCTACCCTATTATTTTCTCTTTAACTTTTGTTGTTAGTTTTTCTTTTATTTTTTCTTTTCTTACAGATAATATGCCTTTCTCTATAGATGATTGTTTTGATTCTCCGAATTGATTGTAAATCACTGATAAGACAGATAAGACTGACAGAAATAATTTCCAATTAAAAAAGAAACAAAAAACCATTCTTTCATTTCTTTCATTTCAAGTTTTCCATATGGACATATTTTAAAAGTTTGATTTTTTTAGAGAAATTCAAGAATAAAATTATTTTACTTAACATTAAATGTGAGAGTATACTTTTTCCTCTTTTACCTTTATCTGATTATCTTTTTCAAATGTAAGCACATATTCTAATGCTTTGAAATCTAACACTGTTCTTCTCTGATATGGTTTCTCTAAAAAAAAAAAAAAAAAAAATGGGATCCATACATTCACAACAAGTAGACATTTGGCAACTATATGCCAAATTTAATGGCAACTAAACTCCACCACCGTGCTCCCTCACTTCCCTGCTCAGAAAAAAAAAAAAAAAAAAAAAAAATTGTGGTGAAAATACAGTTTTAGAGCTCAAAGCCTAAGTAAGGACAAGGAGATCACTCACCATTTACCATCACAGGCAAAGCAGGCACAGCACAGGGAAATTCATTTATTGCCTATTACTAATAGATTAGAATGATGAGAAAATAAAACAAACTAAAAACATCCTCCTCTCAGTCCACCCTTTTCTACCTTCTAACCTCAAGAAGTGCAGGAGAATGGGGAATGGGAACTGCAGTCATTCCATTGTGCTTCATCTCTACCTCTTCTTCATAGTCACTTTCTCCCCCTGCTCCAGCATCAGGTCCCTCCAGTAGCATGCTGTCCTTCCTGAACAGATCCTACGTGAGCTTCTCATAGAGCACAGTTCTTCAAAAAATGCTCCAGCATAGGTCTGTACCACTGGGCTCATCCTTCAGGATCTGAATTCAGCACAAGACCCCATGGACAGCAGCTCTCCTGTCCCACCAAGGGCTCCTCTCCGCAGGCTACAATTTTTGCCCAGGACCTGCTCCTTCATGGGTTCTCCATGATGGATGAGGCTCATCAAACTGATATGCTGGTGACTGTTTATAACGCAGTTGGCCTATATGACCACTCCAGCACATATATGGCCTGATGTTATTATCTCAGATTGTATACTAAACATGTCCTAACTTACTTTGACTGTTTAAAAAAGACTTCTTTTTGACCATTCCCGCAACTGCATTCCTCCTATTCTGAAGGAATTAATTAACATATTTAGTCATATAAATAGTATATATTAATTGGAATACACAGAGCAGGAGCAGTCTAGATGTGTTTTTGGGACTTCACAAATTCTTTGGCTAGTTGCTCTGCTGTGGAATAGAAGTTCAGCCAGTAATCCACCTTTAAATCTCAAGCTAGAAATTAAGTAAGTTATTTTGTTGTATATCTGTTGTATTGGCTAGACAGAAACTCTGGGGACTTCCTGGATTTGATGACTAGCCTGATCTGGAACTGAAGATTAAACACTCTAAGTACACACATAAGCACAACCTTACTATATCATACTATTCCTCATCAAATACCTTGTGTTTCATGAAAAGTACTTTTAGTTTTATTATTCCTGTTTACTTAGTACCTATTATAATTTATCATTACCAATAGTTTTAAAGAAGAAAAGAAAAATATACTTTGCTCTTCACTATGAAATACAGTGCTGTGGTTTAATCTGGGCAGGTGGCTAAGCACCACACAATCATTCACTCACTTCCCTGCTTCGCAATGGGATGGAGGAGAGAATAAAAACAAGCAAACAAAAAAAAACCCAACAAAGTAAAACTCATGAGCTGAAATAAAATTATTTACTAAGATAGATAAAAGGAAAAAGATAACAATTATGTCAAATATATATATATATGAATGTGTATAACAAGTGATGCACATACAATTTCTCACCACTCACCAACCAATGCCCAGCTAGCCCTCGAGCAGCAGAAGAGAATGAGATGTCACTCCCTTCAAAACTCTTTCTGGTTGATGCTTTGGCTAGTTTAAGTCATCTGTCCTAATTCTCTTCCCTCCCAGCTCCTTCAGCCCTTCACTGAGAATGGTCTTGGCTCTGTACAACACTGCTTAGCAGCCATGATAAACACTGGTATGTTATCAGCATTGTTTTTACCCTAGAACTAAAACATCACATGATACCAGACACTTTGAAGTGTCCCAGGTGAAACTCAGACATACAGGGTTCTTAAGCCTCAATTGCATCATTTAGCATTGTGATTATTTTAACTATTATAAATATCAACGGTAGAGAAGAAAAAAACATATTTCTGGGGAATTTGTCTCCATTCTGTTATACAAGGCATTTTCTACTTATTTCATGTGAAATACTACCTAAATCTAAATAAAACATGCTATAAATATTTAGAGTTAGTGACTATCTCTTAAGCAATATGTGAGCCTTGTTCCAAATCTCTGATGAAGATGGTAGATAAATGATTTTATTTGCAAATACAAATAAACTCCTGGTAGACTGTTGTATTAGGCGTCAAGCGGGGACTCGAGATGTAACGGGATGTAGGCCTCCCCCATGCTGTAACGGGCAAGGATGAACTGTCCTCGGAGAGATGGTAAACAGCTTGGAGGAACTTATCTGAGGAATGCACGGGACCACCAGGGCCTCAAGGACTAACCGGATTTCTTGGAGCAAAAGGCTCCCCTGGGAAGGATGGATAAGTGCAACCGACAGCAAGTTGTTCAGCAAGCATTGGGCAATTCCGCCCACCAATCAGGAGAGGCGGCAGTCTTTGCCTAAAACAAGGGAGTGCATGACCGCTCCGTATATGGTCCTCGGAAATGCGTGGACAATGCATATTGTCCGGAGTGATTGGCCAGTAGCTCACGTGAGCTCAGGTAACAGATAAGCAAGAATTAGGTAATAGATAAGAGACACTATATAGTTCTGTAACTTCTAACAATAAACACCATTTTGCCTTTTGCTATATCATCACATTGATGTCTGTGTTACAATGGCCCTAGCGGGGGTAGCTCGTTAGCGTGTGTGTAGCTTTAATAGGTAGTAAGGTAACAGTAGACAGAGTGGATATTACATTTTTACTGTAATAAAATCCCATACAATCTACATGATTAAGCAATCGTGTATACTTCTCTTGAGTGAATAGAAATGAGTAGAGTCTTATTCAAGAAAATAGTGATGAGCGGTGAGTGACTGGCACACCAGAAAACCACACAGCCATTCAGAAGGACCTTGTCAAATTTAAGTGATCACTATCTTCAGAAACCTTTATCTTTCGGAGACAGAAAATTTAAGCTTAAAAGAGAATATTCTGATGATTGTGATTCAGTCTGCTCACCTGTTGGTTTATCTAGTCACCTCAAATTACAAAATACATTGGTGTTCATGTGAACTCTTTTCATCTGTATATTCAAAAGAGAGATTGTCTGTAGCTGTTTCAGATAAGTATAAAATGAAGTAAATTACATATTCCTTATATTCATGAGTTTACACCTTCTGTATCTTCCATTAGCTAGGGTATTTTACTTCTATTTCCATGGGAGCAAATGATATTGAAAGAAAAATCCTTTGAAGCCAGTTTGGTGCAGTAAATTAATCATCTCAGCTGCATATAGGCAGAATGAAACCATCAAGATTAAACAGATATCCTCAAATAACTTGCTCAAGTTTCAATTACTATAACTGATTATAAGTTTCTCTGATCTTTGGAGAAAGGGACATTGCTAGTCTGGACTCTATTACACAAGCATGGGATTTCCAGAAAGACTCAGATAAAAAAAATGTAAATATTACTGAGAACATCTTAGTCACATCCAACCAGCAAATCATTTTTTAAGAGGGAAAAACAAAGAAGCAGCTCATGGAGGAGTCAAATAGAATTAAATGGTGCTTTGAAGGTAAAACTTTTTCTTCATTCAAATATATAATATTTGGTATTGTGATAAATGCAACCACCTGTGTCTTAAGACCTAACCATGACTTGTTGCTTTTTTATGGATGAGGATTTCTGATTGTTTTTTGTTCTTCAATCAACAGATCTAAAAAATTCTTTTTGGGGTACTGTGAAATACTGGTCTTCAAAAACTACATAAAAGGAACTGTGCAAAGTATAGAATCCTCAGTACTGTGTTATACAGCTCCAATAGTTTTACCTTTGCTAGCAAAATATATAAATAAATAAATAAATAAATAAAAAATAAAAAGGTGACATTCATTTGAGTAGTAGAAATCTCCAAAGAGATAAAAGCTGATACTTTGCTTTGTTGTTATGACTCAGCCTATTCTTGAGTATGTGCACGTACTCAGTATTTTTTTATTATGTATGTTTATATATATGTATTTAATTTTAATTATCAAGAGACTACCTATTTCATATTTATCTGTTCATGTGGAGGAATATCTACTTTTTGTAAATAAATTCAGTCATTCGGTAGTGGATCATACAGAAGACACAGTGTCAGCTGAAATAATTGTCATCATTTTTTCTTTTAAGCAGCTACTCTTTCTATATTTTTTCTGCATATCTTCATAATTTCTCTTTCTGATACAGTACATAATGTAGTACTTTCTCCTAAATGGCCTATCTAGTCTCTGGTTTAAGAGGTTGAAATCTGCTTTCCTGAAATCCAGGTTTGTGATCCTGCTTTTTGACCTGTTCCCAGACTCCTCATGGTTACTGCAGGCAAGGCCGCCTCCAGTTTTCACATCCACGATCAGTTCTTCCTGGTCATAAATATCACATGTAGCAAAGAACATTTCCTCACTGGCTCCTCAATTAACTGCATTTGGTAATGGTTTTGTAGATTGTTTTTGATTACCATATAAAAAGTTCCTGGAGACTCACTCTTGAAATACAAAGAGATAAGGAGAAAAAAACAACATGAACAACAACAACAAGAAAAACCAAACAGATACTAATGTGTTCATTTCTTTATAAGGAAAAAATAAAAGAAGAAAACAGATTCAAGGATGAATCAAGCAAGTCAGAGCTGCAGGCACTGTACTGAAACGTGAAGTCTATTTTATAGCATTTTAGCCAAATACGTACTTTTGATTTCTTGGGGGTGGGAAAATGCTGTAGAAAGTTAAATCTCATTTCAAGAGTGTTTTAGCTGCTGTTTTTCACATGGTAATGCAATTCTGAAATCCATTCATGCTTTCAGTGGAGTCTTTCTATATTTCTATCGCTTTTGCTTTTTTAAAACCACACAAGAAAACAGAGTATCAGAAACATCAATATGCAAGGAAAACAAAAATCTGTTTATGAAGTGTACTTGAATTGCTGGATTCAATAGACAGACAGGTTGTATTTGTTTTAGAATTTAACTTATTGTGGAGGTTTTTTTCTGTCTTCAAGGTTTTATTTAAAAATTCCTTGGTATATTTATAATATAAAATGAACAGGGTCAGTTAATCTGTTTTCAAGAGCTTGTCTTTAAGAGTAATCATTAATTGATTCTTAATGAACAGAAAAAACATATACATGTGGTTACTTAGATTATTCCCCTAGTCATTATGATTTTTGGAGGTCAGGAACTTTCTGAATCATCTCTTCATAGTTAGTAGTAAAATGTAATCTCACAATTTTCTGAAGAAATTCTATACTTGATTTATGTTATTATTTAATAACTATTCATGTTCAAGGTTTATTTTTTTAGTTTTGTTTTGTTTTTAATTATGCCATGATTCAAAAAAAGAGAGCTACCCACTCCTCATGTATGCAGTGATCACTTGTAGGATTCCACGATACACAAGAACAAAGGAATTTTATTTACCAAGTATTCTCATTTCTTATAGTAAAAATAAAATAAAAAATAAAGCACCAATTACCACTACCAAAAGTACTGATCATTTACATTTGTTTACAATCACCTTTTCTGGAATTTATTCAAAAACTGAAACTAAAATTCCTGATGAAGGTTCAACAGTCTTCTCTCTTACACGTGATATTCTTTTTAATACAGTAAGGAAATTTTACTTTCATGCAAAAAGATCAAAGAGTCAACTCAGTTCAGTTAATCACCCATTATATTTCTTGCTACTTCCTACAATTATTTATTTCCCATTTTCCATCTATGCTCTAAAGACATTAGTTTGCCCTTATTTTTATTGAATTTTAACTTATTGATTTTAAACTTTTCCTCTAACTTTCTAAAACCATTTAAATTCTATTTTTGTCCTCAGAAATACTTGTAACTATTTCTGTCTCTGACTCACCATTTATTTTATATTCTTCTTTTTATCACATTATCTAAATCATCCTTGAAAATACTTAATGGAACCCATCAGATGTACTGGACTCTGTCTGAAATATTGTAATAGTTTTCTTGTAATATGCTGCTAACTACTCATTTAAGTCTTTAGTGGGCTGTAAATTCATCTAATTGGTATGTCATTTAGATCTCTTTTTCTGAGTTTACTTATGATGCCATGAAAAACAGAACAAAATAAACAAATTAAATGCTACCTTTCTCCTTTTCTTCCTACTCACTAAGCCACAAACTCTGTTGAAGTAAGAAGTCTTTTTTTTTTTTTTTTTTTTTTTTTTTTTTGCTTAATGTGTTTTTGACAAGTCTATCAATATGAGCATTACTAAAACATGAGGAAAGCTCAACCTTGTGTCAATATGTTACAGTAAAAAAAGCAATAAAAGAAAAAAACTGATGATTCCTACCTCACAGCATTTACAAGTTAAATACACTGCAGGAGATAATGGATGTACTTGGATAGACAGGAGAATACTGAGAAAGAATAGGGCAATATAGGTCAGTGGAAAAAGGAACAGTCTATACACATTATCAGTCTAAATATCATTGAACTTTTTTTTTTTTTTTCTGATAATAGATATTGCTTCACTTGCAATATGCAATGCATATTTGTTTCACTTATTCCAAAATGTTATGGATAATTATAGATATATCTTACCTATCCCCCTTCCTCACCACACTGTTGAAATATTTCAGTAGTTCCTGATTATGCTCTGTAGTGAAAATGCTAAGTAACTGCAGGTGGTAGGAAGTCAGGGCCAACCCAGGGGAGCTCAGGTGCATTGCAACCAGGATCCACCCCTTCCCAGATCTCATTTAAGGGTTAGCAGTGGAGGTGAGAGTATCCTGCTAAGGATCTCTGTGTATCTGAGGTTTTCAGAAGGGTGGGGTGGGGTGGGGTGGGGTGGGATTTCTGGGCCTATAGCAGTTGCATTTGAGTAAATTCTCACTTGGTTTGGCCTTGGATCCTGTTGCTCTGCTGTTATTGTTGTACTTTCCTTCATGTTATGTTTTCCCAGTCAAATCATATTGTTTTTCTTAACACCTTTTCTTCACTTCCCACAATTCTGTTCTAAGGATGATAGTCTTTATTGAAATAAAAATAAAGATAAAATAACAAGTGTTATGTTAAAAGATCTAGAGTTCTAAATAAAACTTATAAAACAAGACAATAAGTACCTCCTTTCAGAAGGAGGGTTCAAAATGCCAAGATTTTCTATCCCATTAGTGGAAGAAAGGGATCAACACATCTTTCAACTTAGTATCATCTGTAAACTTACTGAAAGTGCACTCAATTCTCTCCTCCAGATACTTGGTAAGAATTTTAAACAGTGGCCAGTCAATATTAAATAGAGTCAGTCAATACAGACTTGTGAGGAACACAGCTAGTAACTGGTCACCAGTTGAAATCAACTTCATTCACTACTGCTTGATGGGCCTGGCCATCCAACTGATTTTTTTTTCCACAGTAAAAAGTACAAAAATAAATACAAAAACATACATTTTTTTTTACTTATGCATCTTAGCTATGTCATACAATTTAAGCGGCCTCAGACAATTCTTATTCACTCATTGCAAACCAAAAGGTTGTACACTCCTGGAGACTTTGAAACTGTATTTTCTTGGTGTTTTGTTTGTTTGTTTGTTGTTTTTTTTTTTTGCTACTCAGATAAATATAAAAAAGCCAAAGAAGGAAAAACACCTAAACTACTAAAGCACAGAACAAGGAAATAATTTTGCTATTTTGTGATTTTTCTCTCATGGCTTTGACATGGTAGACTACCGTGGCCTGAATGAAGTCACACCCCCACTGAGTGCTGCTGTGCTGGACATGCTAGAACTCCAGTATGAACTGGAGTCAAAAGCAGCCAAGTGGTATGCCACCACTGACTTTGCTAATGCCTTCTTTTCCATTCCGTTGGCCACAGAATGCAGACCACAGTTTGCTTTCACCTGGAGGGGCGTTCAGTATACCTGGAACCGTTTGCCCCAGGGGTGGAAACACAGCCCAACTATTTGCCATGGGCTGATCCAAACTGCACCGGAACAGGGCGGTGCTCCTGAGCACCTACAGTACATTGATGACATTGTTGTGTGGGGTGATACAGCAAAGGAAGTTTTCGAGAAAGGAGAGCAAATAATCCAGATCCTCCTGCGAGCTGGTTTTGCTATTAAGCGAAGTAAAGTGAAAGGGCCTGCACAGGAAATTCAGTTCCTAGGTATTAAGTGGCAAGATGGACGTCGCCACATCCCAACAGGTGTGGTCGACAAAATCATTGCCTCCACCCACTAATAAGAAAGAGACGCAATCTTTCCTGGGCGTAGTGGGCTTTTGGAGAATGCACGTTCCAAACTATAGCCTCATTGTGAGCCCCCTTTATCAAGTGACGCGGAAGAAGAATCACTTTACGTGGGGTCCTGAGCAGCAGCAGGCTTTTGAGCAGATTAAACAGGAGATAGCCCGTGCCGTGGCCCTGGGGCCAGTACGGACGGGACAGGATGTTAAGAACATCCTCTACACTGCTGCTGGAGAGAAAGGTCCCACTTGGAGTTTGTGGCAAAGAGCCTCAGGAGAGACCCGAGGCCGACCCCTGGGATTCTGGAGTCGAGCCTACAAGGGGTCTGAGGAGCACTACACTCCAACTGAGAAGGAGATCTTAGCCGCGTATGAAGGGGTTCGAGCTGCTTCTGAAGTAATCGGAACTGAGACGCAGCTCCTCCTAGCACCTCGACTGCCGGTGCTCAACTGGATGTTTAAGGGAAAGGTTCCCTCCACCCATCATGCTACTGATGCCACCTGGAGTAAGTGGGTTGCGTTGATTACTCAGCGAGCCCGGATGGGGAACCTCAGTCATCCAGGAATCCTAGAGGTGATCGTGGACTGGCCTGAAGGTAAAAAGTTTGGAACATCACCAGCAGAGGAGGTATCACGTGCCAAAGAGGCCCCACCATACAGTGAATTACCAGAAAATGAAAAGAAATATGCCCTGTTCACAGATGGATCCTGTCGTATTGTAGGGAAGCATCACAGATGGAAATCTGCTGTGTGGAGCCCTACACGACAAGTTGCAGAGGCCACGGAAGGAAAAGGAGAATCAAGCCAATTTGCAGAGGTAAAGGCTGTCCAGCTGGCCCTAGATGTTGCTGAACGGGAAAGGTGGCCAGTGCTTTATCTCTATACTGACTCATGGATGGTGGCAAATGCCTTATGGAGATGGTTACAGCAGCGGGAACAAAATAACTGGCAGTGAAGGGGTAAACCTATTTGGGCTGCTGTGCTGTGGAAAGACATTGCTGCCCGAATTAAGAATGTGGTTGTAAAGGTGCGTCATGTAGATGCTCATGTGCCCAAGAGTCTGGCTACTGAAGAACAACAAAACAACCATCAGGTAGATCGAGCCTCCAAAATTAAGGTGGCTCAAATGGACTTGGACTGGCAACACAAGAGTGAGTTATTTCTAGCTCGCTGGGCCCATGAAACCTCGGGTCATCAAGGAAGAGATGCAACATACAAGTGGGCTAGAGACCAAGAGGTGGACTTAACTATGGACACTATTGCACAGGTTATTCATGACTGTGAAACTTGCGCCACAATTAAACAAGCCAAGAGGATGAAACCTCTTTGTGAGGAAGGGCGATGGCAAAAGTATAAATATGGGGAGGCGTGGCAGGTTGATTATATCACCTTGCCACGAAGCCACAATGGTAAGCGTTACGTGCTTACCATGGTGGAGGCAACCACTGGGTGGCTTGAAACATATGCAGTACCCCATGCTACTGCCCGAAATACCATATTAGGCCTTGAGAAACAAGTCCTTTGGCGACATGGCACTCCTGAAAGAATTGAGTCAGATAATGGGACTCATTTCAAAAATTCTCTTGTAAATACTTGGGCCAAAGATCATGGTATTGAGTGGATTTATCATATCCCCTATCATGCACCAGCTTCTGGTAAAATTGAACGATACAATGGATTGTTAAAAACCATGTTGAAAGCAATGGGTGGCGGAACATTTAAGCATTGGGAGAAGCATTTGGCAGAAGCCATCTGGTTGGTCAATACTCGAGGATCAATCAATCGTGATGGTCCTGCTCAATCCAGCTCTCTACGTAATGTAGAGGGAGATAAGGTCCCTGTAGTACACTTAAAGAGCATGTTGGGAAAAGCGGTTTGGGTCTTTCCAGCTTCTGGAAAGGGCAAACCTCTCCGTGGCACTGTTTTTGCCCAGGGACCCGGGTCCACTTAGTGGGTGATGCAAAAGAATGGGGATGTTCAGTGTGTACCACAAGGAAATTTGATGCTGGGGGAGTGCAGTCAGTAAGTCTATGTATATATAGGTATACATTTCTGTGTGTGTGTATAATGCATGTTAATTATTGTTTGTTTGTATATGTATATTGACATAATGTAATGATATGGAATAAGGGATGGAATGTCATGGTTTTGTGATTTTTGGTTATTGGTATTCCACATCATAACATCATGTAGTGGATATACCTGGTTCTCAGAAGAGAAGGACTACTACAGTCCCCACGGTACTTTGCTCCTCTGTTACCATTTTCCAGCTGGAGGGAAAAGATAAAAGCTCACAGTATAAAAACTTGCAGATCACAAGACCTCGTCCTTTTTTCCTCCCATCTCTCATCTTGGCATCACCTTGCTCTCCAGCCGTCTTATCGTCGGTAGTAGAGTAAGGCCTACCTTGATTTTGGGACATTCTCTCTCTCTGTATTGGATTTATCAGCTTAAATTGTAATTATATTGTATGATAGTGTGTTGTTTTGCATTCCGATATCTTAGTTAGTAAATTAGTTTGTTTCTCCTCAGATTGTTGCCGCTGTTCTTTGCTCTCAGGGCCATCTCCTTACCCTTTTCACCTTTTCCCCTTTTCCCGGGGCGTGGACCCGTGGATCCCCCGTCCCCTTTGTCATGGAACTGGGCCTAACGCCCGTAAACCACTGACAGGCTTGTATAGCATAGGAATATCTAGGTTAGTTCTTCATGCTATTAGAAACTGTATTTCTTTTTTTCCTTATTGAACTCACCTTCAGTTGATTAATAGAATAGATGTATTATTTTGTACAGTAAATGTATGAATAATATGTAAATATTATTATTCTTCATTTTTTCTTTTCTTACAATTACTTATTACTTGTTTTAAATTCCAGATAGGTTGTAGGTGCCCCATCCCTGGAGGCATTTAAGGCCAGGTTAGATGGGGCCGTGCACAGTCTGATCTAGTACTTTATCTAGCAATTGGCAGCCCTGCCTGTGACAGTGGGTTTGGAACGTGATGATCCTTGAGGTCCTTTCCAACCCATGCCATTATATAATTCTATTTATGCTGTTTCAGACAAAATCAGGACAATGATATAGGGAAATACTTATTATATAAACATTCTTAAAAATCTTATGTTTCAGCAGCTTCAAAGTTATGTTCCATCCTGTGCATCTCATTTTAACTTCATGTGGCAGATTCTATGGGTTGGGCCTAGATGACAGCAGTGGCAGCACATGAACATAAACCTATCAGGTTGGGTAGTAGCCTAGTTATAAGGTACTCCTCTATTCTTAAGCTTAAGCAAACTATCAGTCACTGTAAAGCTGCAGGCTTCCAAGAAGCTTCCAGGCAGGTTGATTGTGGCACTAGTGACAGACAGTTGTTGGGTTCTGAGTGATGTCATAGATTTATATTAGGGTATTCCCTTCCATATACTGGCTATGGTGGTGTCTGTGTTAACATGGGGAGAGACTTCAGAGGCAGGAGATCAAGAGTTGAAAGATTCCAGGAGCAACCAAGAAAGACTCCAAGGACTCCCATCTTGGCTCCTGATCTGTGCACTCCACAGGTGGAGCAATGTCACAGGCTCCTCCACTTTTCTTCTAGACTCCTTTGTCTCCCCTTTGCAACCAGGTGATTGTGTGATTCTTTAGAATTGCAAGTCTGTGAATAAATTGCTTTTCTGTCAAAGCCCATTTAATCTCTACACTGTCAATCTTGTCTTAATCTTACTCTCCTTTAGGCAGTGAAGCCATTTAGTTTGTGTAGCCTTCCAGAGAATTTATTTTGTTCAATCAACTTGACAGGTTTCACATCAAAGACAATGATCTAATCCTTTTCCAACAAATGTCTGAGGGACTAGCTAATTCAGGGTGCTGGATTTGCAATGATTAGGTTGCTAGAGTTTCTCACTTGTCACAGTTCCCTTGATTATCCCTTATTTTTCTGTTTATTCTGATTAGTCTTAGATAACAAAAACACATAAACACTGGAAATATAAGTGTAGACACAAGGAATCTTCTTTGAGTTTAAATACTGTAAGTTTATTAATAGCTACTATACTGCATGATTGCTAGTAAGAGTTCTGTCAGAGTCACACGGGTTTTTGGTATCACATTTTTAGAATAGTTCTTGGTAAAAATACACCTCTGTCTTTCAGAAAAGCCATACCTTATATGCTTACATCAGTGGATGAATCAAAGAATCACAGAACTGCAGGAGTTGGAAGGGACCTCAAGAGATCTTAGAGTTCAATTTAATTACTGAATTAGTGGGCTGTTCTAAATACTCCAAGTCAGGCATGTCTATCCTAAAGCCTGTGGACCACATGCAGCCTGGTCCAGCCTGTCCAGCAGCCTACCCTCTGACCAATGCCATCATGGTGGCAGCTCTTCCTACTGATATTGCTGGCCTAGCCCCAGGCACACTCATTGTTCTGCAACAAACCGTTGGTGTGCAATTGGCACGGTCTGGGCTGAAAACAGACCACAGGGAGGACACAAAGTGCTAAGATATGTAAAATAATTTTATGCATTTTGAAACTTTGGCTAAGCATAGTCCTGTGAACAGTGAAAAATATGTAGCTCTGTTTTCCATTTTGATTAAGGAATTTGAGAATAGGTTTCAAGATATCAGAAAATTGATGTGTTTTTTTTCTGCAATATTTTCAATTCTGTTTTTAGATGACATACCTGTGAATTTTCAAATGGAATGTATACAGTTGCAATCAGTCATTCAACTCAAAAATCTGACCATGTCTCTCTACCAGACATCTAGAAGATCTGTCTTACAGGAGAAAGATATCTCTTGCTTCACAATCACGCCTTATTCATGCCATCATTTTCTTGGTAGTATGTACACTTGTGAATAATTGTCTTCAAGGATGAAGCACAGGAAGAGTAAAATGTCATCAGAAATCTCTGACAAGCACCTTGGGAACTCAGTAAGAATTGCAACTACTGCCAGTGAACCAGACTGAGAAATTAGTTTCACAAAAACGAAGTATCACACTAGTTCTACTGACATTCAGCAAAGTTTGCTGAAAGTTTATGGAAATCAAACAGTGAATATGAGCATGGTGAGGTGGTAGGTGGTGCATTCCAGCACTGGTGATGATGACAGTGCGTCATCTCCTCTAGTACAGATTTTTACATGTGTGTCGTACAGGCTCTTGTTCTTTGCTGGCAAAAATGCACAGCTAATGGTTGGTGACTATGTAGAAAAATAGTGCTTTGTAGCTGAGAATATGTTCTCTTAAGCAGTGTTAGTTGGCTCTTTGTACCTATTGTAATTTCCATGGAAATAAATAGGAAGCATTACTTCCAGAGTAACTTACATATACGCGGCCCAAGACAATTACTCTTCACTCAATAAAGCCCAGACAAGCCAAGAAGTTGGAAACCCATGCTCTAAGTGTTAATATGTAACAAATGTTTGTAAAACTATTGCAATTTTAGCAGTTTAATATAGTGATTTTTTATGTAATTTCGTTACACTTTTAAAAATAACTAAAGCTTAGATTAATTTTTACATTATTTAATTTGTTCAGAGTTATGGTTTAACCTGGCAGACAAATAAGCATCATGCAGCTATTTGCTCATTCTTCATAAATGGGATGAAAGAGAGAATCAGAAAAAGGTTAAACACCTGGGTTAAGATAAAGACAGCTTATAGAAAAGGAAGGGAAAACAACAATGTTAATATACAAGACAGGAGATGAAGTGATAGCCAATCAATGCCTAGCCAGCCCTCAAACAGCAGTAGACCTCTGGCCAGCTCCCCTGGTTGTATTGTTCAGCATGATGCTGTATGGTATGGAACATTGCTTTAGCAAGTCTGGATCAGCTGCCACAGCAGCTGCCACCTTCTTGGGTATTCCCCAGCCTCCTTGCTGACAGGGCATTAAAAGCTGGAAAGTTCTCTGTGAAAGGACTGTTCGGCAACAATGAAAACATCAAGCAGCTACCAACATTATTCTAACTTTAAATGCAAAATACAGCACCATACCTTCTACTAGGACGAACATTAATTCTATCCCAGTCAAAACCAGGATATTATGCTGTTTATATAAAGAGCAATTCAACGTATTCTGAAATGTATAAACTCCCCATTAATCTCTAATATAAAGGTTCTCTATAAGAACAATTATTTTTATTTTTAAGCAAAATTCTTCTTAATACCCAGTCAATAACCTTGATTTTTTTATTCTTTATTTTTTCGTCAAGAATGAAAAAAAACTAATAATTCAAAATGGTTTCAAAGCCACATGGAAGTAAAAGTGGAATGCTTCTGAGTGAAATAATAATAAACAATTCCATAGTGCAGAAGAAAAAGTTATTTTAGGGCAAGTGTGTGTATGTAATTAGCTAGCTTACAAGAGAGCTACATGTTTACTTTTGGCTGTGGTTGGTCTGGCATCCTCAGGTGCTCTTGCTTACTTCTAAAATTAGCAACAACAAAAAGGTACCTGCTGAATTCCAGGGAAGTAAATTTCTTTTTATCACCAGTACTGGGATACAGTCACATAATATATGAATATATTCTATTATTATCGTTGTCATTATATATTTTAAAATTGGCACTATTCTAGGCAGAATATCTTCTCAACATTTCCCATCACATGCAAGGAGCATTGGCTAAGGCATTCAGTGTGTAGAGTTCCTGGAACCTGAGAATTATTTATCTCATCTCTATTTTTCACTCTTTTCCCTGTGTGGACAGCTCAGAGAGCCATCCAGTGTTATTGTTTCAGAGAATGTGATGGCTGGATAGAAACTTTGTTGGGCCATGGTGCTGTATGTTAAGGTAAGGTAATTCACAGTAGATGAAAGTGAAATGTAAAGGGTATGGCACCTCCCTCACTCTACTATGCATCTGTGACATCTTTAACAACTGAAATTAAGAAGCAGAAGACATATAGGATTTTGATCAATTTAAGATATCCATGCATTTATCTACATAAATAAGATTTGAAATGGCCTGAAATTTCACTTAAACTGTATATTATCAGTCTCTAACTTTCTGAAAGTCACTACTGAGATAAGTATTGAGCTGTGATTATCATTATGGCTTTCAATTTTTCTTCAATTTTTAATTGAAGTTTAGCTTTCATTTGCCTTTGTCCACAAGTAACATTGCCTTTGACATGTGATCTGTTGATCACTGTACTGAGAACAATTTGTATTGTCAAAATGATGTTAAAAGGACTTCATTCAAATGAGTAAGGCTGATACATGTTTTCTGAAAATTGTAATGCTTCGCCATATCTGCTATATGGTAAAAACATAAATCTAACAGTTGTTGAAGAAGAATCAATATCATAATATTTCTATAAGTTGGTTAATTAAAGAAGCAGAGGAAAAGTTGTCAGAGTATTTTGTTAACATCTGCGCTAGTCGGTTCTAGATAGTGTGATAGTGCTTCCAGATGGACATTTAAAAATATATATATATTCCCCAAAATGGGAAAAAAAATTGGTATTAGAATATGCTAGAGTGACAGCGTCCCTCCCTCCCTCTGCCAGGCCATCTTTTTCCCATAATCCTTCTGAAAGTATAACCACCTGTTATCCACCATGATGGATGCAGCTGGTCATGCAGCTGGATTTGTGGCAAACATAACACAACAGACACGTGTTAATTTGAACAATATGCCAACAAACCAAAGTGGTGGTCTACGTCTGACTCAAGCCAGATTTGGAAGAGCGTCCAACTCATGCCAAATTTGGGAGAAATTGACATCTGCAATCTGCACGGAATTTAGACCACAAATCAATTTTCTTAACACGTAAATAGTAAGCAGCCCAAGAGCCCATTGAGTCCTTCTGCATAGCATTGAGCTACATGACAGGATCTCTTCTTGATTAGGGATGCCTCTAGAGGATATATCTACTGCAGAGATCCCTTGCACCTAAATATCAAGAGACATCTTGCCAATACAAATCCTCAGGAAGTGATAAATAGTTTGCTAAGGTTTGTAAGCTTTGCTAAGATTATGCCTTAGATGGCTTGTGCACATATAGTCCTTTACCGTAAACCATAGTCCAAGTGGGGATTAGGAGTGAATTCAGCTGCACTTAGGCTCTTACCTCTGTGTTATAAGGAGTTTAGAAACCAAGGAGGTTGACTCAACCTGGAGACTCAATGAGATGGTCTCCTAGGTGAATATTTTTAACCGTATTCTCTATGCAATAAGTAATCAAGTAAAACTTGCCATCAAAATCTTGCTAAGTCACTTTTTTTTTTTTTCTGATTAGGCTTTTAAAATCACTATAGCAATTAATATATTGTTGGTTCTTTTCATGTGTAAAGTGCATAAACCTATTTGTGACATCTAGGGATAAAAAGTGGTCTAGAAAAATATGTAAAAAAATTATATGAATGCTACAACTTTTCAGAATATTGCTGTATTAAATGCTTTTAGGTTTTTTTTTTATATTTTAATCAGCTGCTTAATTTACTGTTTTCTGCAGTGAACTATACAACACAAAATAGCATATTTACATGAAAACCTGGCAATCACTTGGTCCAAGTCCCCTGTTTAAAGTAGGGACAACTACTTTAGCATGTTGTTCATATACACGTGCAGTAACTTTTTGAGAATCTGCATGGACAGAGACTCCAGAAAGGGCAGTCTGTTCCAACGTTTGAACATCCCATGGTGAAAAATATAACTATGTTTAATAAGAAGCTTTTTAACATTATTTGGGGGAGGGGGGAATTTTAATTTCCATTTTACTGCAGTGAGTCTTTAGTTTTGGACTTGGCAGGGGTTGTTTTGTTCTGAATTGCTCGGAAGTAAGTTAGAAAAGGGGAATATGTTATGCTGCCTTTTTGTAGAATCATAGAATGGCTTGAGTTGTAAGGGACCTCAAGGATCATCAAGCTTCATCCCTGCTGCAGGCAGGGCCTCCAGCCTCCACATCTAATACTAGATCAGGCTTCCCAGGACCCCAGCTCTCTCAGCCTGTCTTCATAAGGGAGGTGGTCCAGCCCTCTGATCATCTTTTTGGCCCTCCTCTGGACCCTCTCCAACAGCTCCCTGTCTTTTTTGTACTGGGGGCCCCAGAACTGGATGCAGTACTCCAGATGGGGTCCCATGAGGGAAGAGAGGGACAATCACCTCCTCCCTGCTGGCCACCCCTCTTCTGATGGAGCCCAGGACACCATTTGCTTTCTGAGCTGCGAAAGCACACTGCTGGCTCATGCTAAGTTTTTCATCCACCAGGACCCCCAGGCCCTTCTCTGTAGGGCTACTCTCAACTATTGCTTCTCCCAGTCTGTATATATGCCTGGGATTCCTCTGGCCCAAGTGCAAAACCTTGCACTTTGCTGTGTTGAACCTTTTTAGACTCACCGTGGCCCACCTTTCGAGTCTGTTGAGGTCCCTCTGGATGGCATCCCTTCCTTCCATTGTCTCCTTCCACCTGATATACCCTATCTTGTCTAAGATTCCTTGAGGTTTAGCTTAGGTTTAAAAATATATTATTTTCAAGTGAAATTTTCAATGAGAATCTTAAATCTCAGTCTTGAGTCACAGAGCACAAATTCTACTTTGTGAACTAAAGGAGTAGTTTCAGAAATAAAAAGCTCTAGTATATTGCTATATTTTCAACAGATCTGTCAGTTAAAGGGAACACAACACCAAGTGACATGTGCTTATATATACAATGAAAGAGCTAGTCATTAAAAAAAAAAGTCGGCACTTTTAAACATGTTTCTAAAACATTGATATAAATAACAACAAATCAGTATTCTCTCATACAGACTATGACCTTATTCTATCAGGCTTTGTAGCACTGCACAAGTAGTGGAAAGGCTTTCACTCAACTCAAAGTGCACTTGAATAAATGAGAGGTCACCTAGAATGTGTTCCCTACCAGTCTGTGGTTTCTATTAATATTACTTCTCCAACGTAGCTACTGACTAATGGATTTCTCAACTTTTGGAATATAACCTTCACAAAAGATAGCAACTCACTAAGTACATTTTATTTCTTCTGACATTGTCAAATATGAAGTAAATGCCGTTTTTTTCCTCTTCTTTTGATATTTTAAAGGATGATTTTTTCAGTTGGCTAGACAGATAAAAAGTAATTCATATACAGAATCATTCCAACAATATGAGACACCCTGTAAAAATGCTTTGTGATACTGTGGGTGAGGATGCAGCACCATAATGTGATAGAATTTAAGTTTTAGTAGTCTGCTCCCCTCCTAAGAGAAGATGATCTTTTACAGCTGAAGGCTGTCAACAACTTTATCTCTCAAAAAGACACGTAAACTATTTTCTGTCATTGAAATTAAGAATAGTAAAGAATTATTTTTATAATCAGGATAAAATTTAAAATTACTTCATGAAATTGGCCACTCTTATTGTCATTGAATAGACACCCACAAAATAATACAACTGGTCTTATTTCTCCTGCAGTCTGTTCAACTAACTCGAATTAGTTTCTGCTACTTAAACAGAATATTTGAACTAAGAATGTAGTGGCCACAAACTTACTAGAGTAAATAGAAAGAGTTAATTACTAATTTCTCAGTTCAAATCTACAACTGCCCAGCTCTAAGGATAAACTATATTCCTAATGTAAGCACCTTGTTTTTTCATCCTAAATGTAGGTGGAATATAAATAAATCACAGAATTCCAAGGGTAGGAAGGGACCTTAAGAGATTGAGTCCAACCTCCCTGCTAAGTAGGTACCCTACAATAGGTCTCACAGACAGGTGTCCAGATGAGTCTTGAATATCTCTAGAGAAGGAGACTCCAGAAACTCTCTGGGCAACCTTCTCCAGTGCTCTGTCACCCTTACTGTAAAGAAGTTCTTATGCATGTTTGTACAGAACTTCTTATGTTCAGATTTTAAGCCTTAACTCCTTGTCCTATAGCTACACACCACTGAGAAGAGCCTGGTCTTTCCTCATACAGGAGATGCTCCAGGCCGTTTACCATCTTTGTGGCCCTCCACAGGACTCCTTCTAGGAGATCCCCATCTTTCTGGACTTGGGGGGGCCAAAACTGGACACAATATTCTAGATGTGGCCTCACCAAGGCAGAGTAGAGGGGGAAATTCATCTCCCTCAGCCTGCTGGCCATGATCTTCTTACTGCACCCCAGGATACTGGTGGCCTTCTTGGCCACAAGAGATACTGCTGGCTCATGGCCAACCTGATGTCGACCAGAACACCAGGTCCTTCTCTGCAGTGCTCCTCTCCAGCAAGTCACCCCCTAACCTGTACTGATAGAATCATAGAATTGCTCAGGTTGGAAAAGACCTTCAAGATCATCAAGTCCAACTGCAACCTAACCATACTACCCTAACAACCCACCACTAAATCCTGTCCCTGAGCACCACGTCCAAATGGTTTATAAACATATTCAGGGATGGTGACTCAACCACCTCCCTGGGGAGCCTATTCCAGTGCTTAATAACCCTTTCTGTATGGAATTTTTTCCTCATATCCCACCTAAATCTCCCCTGGTGCAACTTGAGGCCCTTTCCCCTTGTTGTGTCACCTGTAACCAGTAAGAAGAGACCAACCCTGCTCAAGGGGTGATGCATGTGGTTATTCCTCCCCAGGTGTAAGATTCTACCCTCGCTCCTGTTAAAACTCATCAGGCTTCTCCCTCCCCAACTCTCCAGTCTATCCAGGCCTTGTTGAATAGTAGCACAGACTTCTGGTGTGGCAGCCACTCCTCCCAGCTTTGTATCACCAACAAACTTGCTGAGGGTGTACTCTATCAATAAATAAACAAGCAATTAAATTAAAAACAAACAAACAAACAAACAAAAAACTGTCCTGGTTTCAGTTGAAATAAAGTTAACGTTCTTCCTAGTAGTTGTTATAGTACTCTGCTTTGGATTTAGGTTGAGAATAATAGTAATAACACACCAATGTTTTAGTTGCTGCAGAACAACATTTACAAGGACTGTCATGGTTTTATGATTTTCGATTACTGGTATTTCACATCATAACATCATGTAGTGTTTGTACCTGGTTCTCAGAAGAGAAAGACTACTACATTCCCCAAGGTACTTTGCTCCTCTGTTACCATTTCCAGCCAGAGGGAAAAGACAAAAACTTGCAGATCACGAGACCTCGTCCTTTTTTCCGCCTGTCTCTTGTCCTGGCAGCACCTCACTCTCCAGCCATCTTATCATCGGTCTTAGAGTAAGGCCTACCTTGATTTTGGGACATTCTCTCTCGCTGTGTTGGATTTATCAGCTTAAATTGTAATTATATTGTATTATAGTGTGTTGTTTTGCATTCTGATATTTTATTTAGTAAATTAGTTTGTTTCTCCTCAGATTNACAGAACTCTACTAGAAACACCACATTCCATGCAAGTATAACTTGCTCCTTTCATCTAAGATTACATCGTAAATCATTAGTAAATCAGTAGCTACGTGCTGCCAAGCAACCTGCCCTCCAACAATTCCCCCCTTTTTCTTTTAGGGCTGTAAGGCAAAACAATCCTTAGGATTGTGCCCCCCTTGATCTTGTAGCCAATCACGAATGATGTCCGAATCCTTGTTGTCAGTCACAACAAGTGCAGCTTTTGGCGCAGTAGCACGCAGCAGACAACTATACAATATTCTAGCAACTATCACAAGTAGAATAATGATTAAGATCCATTTGAAACCTTCCTTAATAATATCATATATCCAAGGAGTAAGACCTGGAAACACAGAACGCAGCCAATCATCAATAGGATTATGATCTTTAGTAATAGATCAAGTGTGATTAAGCAACCAATGAATTTGTTTTTTGAATCGATTCGCTATGATCAGAAAGATTAAAACAACACATTCCATCAAATTCTTTACAGCCATGCCCTTGAGCAAGTAAAAGAAAGTCTATAGCGGCTCGATTCTGGAGCACAGCATGACGAAGGCTGTTCATATCTTCTAACATTTCTTCGAGGATCTCTGAAGTATGATTGCTCTGTTTAACAGTCCAACACGCTAGACGTTCGATCTGTTTCAAGGCTTGGGCGGCAGCAACTCCTGGGGCTAGGAATGAGGCAAAAATCCTAGCAGTCACGCTCCACAACTGCACCTCGTCAGAACAGGTGCTGTCAAGGATTTTGAGAGACCGATGCTCTTTGTGAAAAGCAGTCTTAAGTTCCTTATCAATCTTTAACCATTCTATAAAATAATAGCACTAATCATATTAATAATATAACCATCATAAACCATCATAATTCAATCAGAACCTCGATTGACAACACACTAAACATAAGAAAAGATACAAGGCAAACAGCATAATAACAAGAAGTCAACTGTTAAACCCATTAAAAGGAATGAGTTCCAATGAACATACACAGCAGGAATCAGAAACTCCCTAAGCTAATCTATTATTACTTACTGACCCTTGTAAGGTGGCAAACCACCAGAAAGGAGAGAGAAGAAACACGGCAGCAGTGGGTGCGATAGGTAGTGCCAGCAGGGCGTCCCCTGCTTCAAGGTGCACTTCTCCTCTCTCACCCACCACAGACTCTCTCCTGCTTTTATTCTTCTCAGGGTCTGCAGGGTTTTTTCCATTTGTACACTGCATCCGCATGGCCAGTGAGATATACAGAGCCCAAGTGGAAACCTGTTCGCAGAGCAAAACAAGCTACTAAAGTCAGCTCTCTCTACGAGACAAAATATTTGCAACTTTAGACTCAATTGTCAGTTCCCTTAAAACTATCAGAGTATCCCAAGATCATTCTATAGTGAGGGGCGTTTGGGCCCCGGATATAGGTGCCAATTGAAGGGACCAGTGAACTAAAAATCTGTTGGGTGATACTCCAGAATCCTATATTAGAATCACATGTGGAATCGAAGTAAGATAGTGTGCACCTTTGTCTCGAGTGATGCATAGTCATATTTCTATAATCCTGACTAGTGAGATGAAAAACAGTTAATCAGTCTATAGTACAGGGTCAACCCTTTGCCTGGGATTCCTTTCCAGGTTTTGCCTTCACAAATTAAGAAAATGCTAAATGATAGGCTAATAATATCATAACCAAGAATTATTAACAATGAGGTGGTAAACGACAAATTATGAAACAATACCAATAAGCAAAAAACACACAATCCCGGCTATTTTCTGCCTTGAGATGAGGCCGAATGTCACGCTGGAACCCACGTAGGGCCAGTCCCTGTATATCCCCAACTCCTGTATTTCCCCCCTTTTTCTTTTAGGAATACCTCAATGATATACATAATGCAAAACTTGCTTGAACTGCGCAAACAAAGCAGGGTTGTTAACTTCCTTAAGAAAAGATTCCTCAATCTGCTGAATGACACCTGTAACATACAAAGAGTTAGTTAACTGATGTTCTGGGGGGGGAAGAGGGGATATTTGTCCAGTATAGTCAGCCATAGCAGTTGGAGAAACAAATGAATGCACAGGACTCCAGTCCAAATCTTTTTACTAGTGGTGTGTCGTCAGGAGGGAGAAATCCAGTTCGTTCTGCGGATCTACTGGGCTAGGATCAAAAAGATTCTCTAGTTGCAGTCCATCCTTGTCTTTAACAAAAGTACACACGGGCAGCAGAAGCGGAAACGGCACGGCGAGCAGAGGTGGAGGCGCGGGCAGCAGCGGCGCAGTGAGCGTCAGGGGGGGTCACAGACGGCGGTAGCGAGGCAGGGAAAATCTGGAGTGAACTGCGACCGCGGGTGCTGCGGGCGCCTCGCAGCAGCGGCGGCGGTGCTCTCCGAGGGCTGCACTCTTTCTTCTCCCCGACTGGGGGAGGGGTTGAAGTCCTGGATCGGGTCCGGCAGAAGCTGCTTTCCTCANTACCCTTTTCCCCTTTCCCCTTTTCCCGGGTCGTGGGTCTGTGAGTCCCCCATCCCATTCGTCACAGAACCGGGCCGAACGCCCGTAAACCGTTGACAAGGACCTTTCATTTTCCTGTGGTACCCTGCCAAAACGAAGACTGGAAATGCACAAGAAGATGACAGGAGACACAACCAGGACAGCTGACACAGACTCACCAAAGGGGTGTTCCATTCTATATCATCACAGCTGAAAAGTAAAGAGTTGGCTGAAGAGAAATTGCAGCTACTCAGCTACTGAATGGACATCAATCAGCTGGTGGTGAGAAACTGAACTGCACATCACTTGCTTTACTTTTGCATTTTTTTTTTCTCCTTTATCTCTTTCTCATAAATTGTTCTCATTGTAAATCTCAGGTATTTGCACTTTAAAATTTTTCACCCATTCCACTCAAAGAGAGTAATAAGCAAACAGCTGTCTCGTGATTATCTGCCTAATAGGTTAAAATACAGCATCACCTTAACAAGATTTTAAAAATAAGAATTCACCAGCAATATGAAGATGAATTTCAGCAGAAAACATGGTGGTTGATAATAGCAACATATTTTCAAAGTTAAACATACAAAACAAAACTGTAACTATCTGCTTTAATTCTATGAATAAACTTTTGCTGGTAATAGCCATAGAGGAAGAAAACAAGTATAAACGAAATGTCAGCTATTCCTGTAGTTTTACTACTCCAGACACATAGATCTTGTTGATTTTCATGAAAGTGTGATTTACAGTATATTCTTTCCATAATAACTTTTAGCAAATATAAGCTACCAAGTTTAATTATGTTGATAGAGGTGGGAAAAAAAAAAACGTAAAATAAAATCGAATCATATTTTCCAATGCAAAAGACATTGTTAAAGACAATTGTATGTGGATGTCTTATTATTTACATGACTGCCAAAAAGAAAAAAAAGAGTAATGACAAAAGCATGGAATACGTTACATGGGTATGATTTTATAAATTTTCATTTGTAAGCATTTAAGAGTAGTTTAGCAATGACAAAGCTATAGAGATACAGATCATCATAGCAGGAGCACTGAGAGTTGGAAATGGGAACACAGCATATGCCTCTTCATCTTCCTTTTTGTGTGGGAGCAGTTAGATCATGGTCTGAACCAGTGACTGAGCATCTGGTGAAGAGGTGTGGCTAGCCCTGGGAGCACAGGTGCAAGTAATTCACCTGTGTGACCAGAAGGGGTGGACCCTGGGGTTCACACCTCCCTACCCTCATTTATGGGCCGGAAGCAAAAGGGGAAGCATTTTTGTCTAGAGATTGTTTCCTTCTAAGAATTTTCAGCAAGTCCTTATTTTCTAGGTAGGATAAGCTATTTTTTTTTTTTTTCCTTTCTGTTGGCTTGTGGCTAATACCTTTCACAGGTTCTCCTAAAACTGGTCAGAGGTAATTTCATACTCCCCTGTGTCTGATACATTTGGCAAGCCAGTCAGGAGACCCCACAAAAGGTAACATAAATTTTGAGATACTGTTCTTAAGGGGTGTAGTGTGTTAGTTTGCATGGGGGAAATCTGTTTTTGTGGAATGGCTGGCTTGTGTAGTGGAATGATGGGGGCCATGAAGGGATGGAGGCAACATTGCCAGCTCCCCAGCCTGTTCAACAGTGTATTTAGGGGGCCTAGAGAAAGATATCTTTCTGAAACCAAGAGAGGTAGCTTGCAGCATCTGATGTAGCCTGGTTTCTGTTAATGGCTTTAAATTATCTAAATATCTTGGAAAAAAATTTCAAGGATGAGAATCAACTATTACATGATAGAGTTAAACAGCAAGAACATAAGACAGATAAGCCCACCCAAATCAGCTCAATACAAGATGTCAGGACCTTACCTTTCACAAAGAAAGAAGACCCTGAACAATCAGACCCCTGTGATCCTGACAATTTTGGGAAAGAGACTTCTAAAAAACCTGAATTAGAGGCTCTAGTAGAACCAGACCCTCTAGAAAGCTGGCATATATTTAAACGGAAAACTGAAGGAAAAAAAAAAATCCAGGAGAGACCCATAAAGGGTGCTGACTGCAGAACGGCTTCCCCCTAAGTTACCATAAATGTTACAGTGTGCCTGTTTATTTGCTGCTGAATTGATGGACTTAGTCCAACATCTTCAACAATGGCCAAGAGAAAGGGTTGGGGTTGTGTCCTGGTTACTGAGATTATGGAACATGAGAGCTGAAAGTGTTGTGGTAAATGGCCCAGAAACTTCTAGACTAGCCTCTATCACAACACAGCTGACACTAAGGCAAAGATTATATGCAACTGTCATACATAATGATGAAAATTAATCTGTAATTCAGTGGATAATGGCAGCTTGTCAATTGACTTTGCCTAATAAACCTGATACACTTTTCCATTAGATTAATTCCCTGCAACGGGATATTGCAGAAATACCTATTTTCCTTAAGACTAAAGGAATGCAATTGAATAAGATACTTAACTGCAAAGTATTTGTGTCAGGAACTTTCTTAAACTAACAGTTTCTTCACGTTTTTCTTTTAGCATTCATGCAGCATAGATTTTTGCCTCATGTTCTTGAAATTGTGTGTTCTTCATATAATTAATCAGTGGGCACTATTCAATATTGTCTTCATAATTATTTTCCTAAGGAATTGTCTAACAATCTGTTACTGTTAGAACCATTAGGTTTAACAAAAATTACCGCAGTATGCGGTCATAATGAACCTAAAAATGTGCTCTCTGTGCATTTATAGCAGGTCAAACTTATAATGAGTTCCATTATGGAATGAGATCATTACACAGACTTTACACTGAAGAAAATGGTCATAGCAACTCTGTGATCATGACAATATTAGTAAAAATCATCAATTCAGCTTGTTCTTTGAATTATAGCAAAATATTCTGATATTATTCACAAAAAAATGAAGGAGGATGAAAGTCTAATTTTTATAAATTAATAGGACAAGTCTAATTAATGATCTTGGACTAACTTCTTAAGGCAACAATTCAACTAGTTTGCAAAAATTAATTATAAGTTATGCTGTCATGGTTCTGCCTAGTTCTGTGACAAGGGGGTGAAGGGAGCCACAGACTCATGCTCTGGGAAAGGGAGGAAGGGGAAAGGGAAAAGACAGGGAAATGGGCCTGGACAATGGATAATGGCAGGAACAAGATAAAAAGAAAACTTGATTTACTAAATATAGTAGTGGAATGTGAGGTAACACAGTGTAATACAATATTACTGAAATTAAAGCTAATAAATCAAATAAAATGAGAGAGAATTTCCAAAACTGAAATCAGTGCTCTAATGCTGTAGGCAGTGAGCAAAGTGAGAAGTCTCATGATTCCCAGTCCATTTTATCGTTCCTTCTGAATGGAAAACAGAAAAATGAAGTTTTCTAGGAGTTTTAGTACATTCTTCTCTTCTGAGACCAGAAAACTGGAACTATCCACAATCCATGGAGCTGCAGCATTAACTCTTTAACTCCCAGTGTTCTGCATGAAGTTATGATTTGGAATACCAATGGAAAACCATAAAACCATGTTGTATGCCTATACTATATATTTTTTTACAGAATAATAGAATGCTTTTTCCACTCCTTCTCCAGCAAATACCAAAGAGGTATGGTGATCTTAAATTGATCATTTCCTTAAATGTCCCACCTAAAACTAGAAAGATAATAATATTACTTGGGAATCACTAAAATGGAGTATCAGTTAATACCTCCATTACAGGGAGAATTAAATTATTAATTGGAGGCAGGTAGCTCAATAAAATATTTTTTTTTCTGAAATTCTATTTATGTAACAGCTTTGTACAAAAATATTGTATCAAACGGGCTGTTACTGTGATTCAAAATCCTTCCTTTGCATGAAAACTAAATGAATGGTGGGTAAAAGGAATTAGCCACCATTTGAAATTGAGAATTTTTAAGAATACAATGTATCATAGCTATTCAATCTCATTCTGAATAAATATGGAATAAATGCTTCTAGCAGTTGTCCCCTGTTATACAGAGAATGGATTTCATATTACTGAGTAAAATAAAATAGTTTTAAAAACTAATACTGAGAAGACTGCAGAAAAATAAATAAAACCAATTTGTGTGTCATCTGGTACATCTAACTTAGGTATCTTACTTAGTGTCTAACTTAACAAAAGATGCTTCTAGATCCAGAGGACCATCCTATCAACTGAAGTTATCTGTTCTTCATTGAGTGACAAATCAGCATCTTCTGGAAAAAAAAGCATCCTTATTTTAGGAGCCTAATGAAAAAGATATTCTTAGCATCCTCCTGTTGCGTGCATCTCTGAACATGGGAGCCACTTGTAATATATTCATTCTAGGCCTCCCTTAACCAGAATAAATTGTTTAAGTACTAGACAAGTTAGAAGAGGCCACCTGAGGATTCAGGAACAATATACTCCATTCCTAATGCTACTGCACAGCTACTGTGGTCTCAGGAGTGCAAGAGCTCTTTCAAAATGCTAGAAAAAGCCAAAGGGAGTATTTAGCTGGGAAACTCTTTCTCTTCCTTTAATTTCAAGGCTGGATTTATTTTTAAATCTGGCAGATGGTTATGGATCTTCTAACTTAAGAATGTAGTACAGCTTTTTAACAGAAAGCTTCCAGTTGCTTTTTTTAAGGGCTTGATGAGATGGCAGAAAAGTAAGACCAAAAAAAAATCAATTGATAGCTTTAGTGCAAAATGGATGCTAGTCTTTATTAGTATCTAAAAAATAGCCAGAAATGGAAATTCTAATCCTCCTATTTAATTCTATCATGGGAAAAAAAAAAAAAAAGGAACACATACTATAAATGTGGAGCTAGTGCATATTTTTAGTCCAAATAAATCTTTTAAGTCTAAAAATACAAATTATTAGATTGTCACAGAGAAGCCTTATTAGAAAGACAGCTAAAATAATAAATAGATGATTTCTTAGTACTGATAAGTTATTCTTTGTCCTTGACCTTCTCCTTTACCTTTCAATATCCTGCCATTTCCATAGCTCAAAGGTAAAGTAGATCTTTGAGAGTGTGAACGAACTTCCCTTCTCCCAGGGCATGCTTGACTCTCTCTCTGGGTGAAGGTTTCTCCCTCCCACCACCACCTGCCTTCTGGTGGTCTTGTGGGGGGGTGGCTGGTGCCCCCCACTCTTTTATACAAAGGGCTTGTTGTGCCCTCTGGGTTGCTGAACCGCTGCTCCCTGTCAGTGTGAGTGAGGAGCAGCTCCAGTCAGGGGGCAGCAGTCATGGGATTTGGGGGTTGAATGGGACAGATCTGTTCTAACCAGCCATGGCTGCCCTGGGGCTATGAGAGAATGTTGCTCTACCTGTGTAGTAACTAGCAGTGCCTTTCATCATTTGCTGCACTTTCTTTACATAATCTATTAAATGCATTACGTGTCCTCTCCAAATGTGAACACGCATATATATATATAAACAATTGAACACCTTAACCACTATCCTCATTCATCCAATTTTTACCCATCTAGTTGTTCTCCAATCCACACCATAACATCCTAACTGGGATATATGAATGAGAAGTTGCTCAAGACAAAATCTGTATCTGTATTCTGTACACAGCACTGGTGAGGCCCCACCTTGAGTACTGTGTCCAGTTTTGGGCCCCTCACTGCAAGAAAGACATTGAGGCCCTGGAGCGTGTTCAGAGGAAGGTGACAAAGCTGGTGAGGGGTCTGGAGCACAGGCCTTATGAGGAGTGGCTGAGGGAGCTGGGGTTGTTCAGTCTGGAGAAGAGGAGGCTCAGGGGAGACCTTATCACTCTCTATAACTTCTTGAAGGGAGGTTGTAGTGAGCTGGGAGTCAGCCTCTTCTCTCTCGTAACTAGTGACAGGACGAGGGGGAATGGCCTCAAGTTGTGCCAAGGGAGATTTAGGCTGGACATTAGGAAACGCTACTTTTCTGAAAGAGTGGTCAGGCACTGGAATGGGCTGCCCAGGGAGGTGATTGAGTCACTGTCCCTGGAGGTGTTCAAGAAACATTTAGATGTGGCATTGAGAGACATGGTTTAGTGGGGTTATTGGTGGTAGGTGGATGGTTGGACTGGATGATCTTGTAGGTCTTTTCCAACCTAGCTAATTCTATGATTCTATCACGTCTCCGTGCTTCTCCACAAATCCTGATATTTCATCACAGAAGATAGGCACATTGCCTAGGCTTTTGTACTATTTCTGATGTTTTCTCCTCTGTATACACACAAATATGTCCCACAAAGGAATAATACCAAGATTTTCCCAGGGATTGAATTCATCCTAACAGCAGTGGTCCAATATCCAAGGGGGGCACTGACAGGAGGCAACCTGGATCTCCACAGAGGTGCTTTGTGGCACAGACATAATATGAAAGAGAACAGATCTTGACTGGATATGACAAACTTATTTCATGATGAAATCAAGGTGCCCACAGAGGCTGTGCTTGATCCAGTCTTGGTGGTTTTTAAGATCGCACTGGCCACACAGTGTCTTGTTCTGACTTCAGAACTCTACTCTGAACATGAGGTTGGACTGCAGTCCCATCATATCTAAACTTTCTTGTGCTCTTATAATCTCATTTCCCTTTCTAGCAAATGTTTTTATAAGCCTTTTTTTTTCTGGAAAAACAAAACAAAACCACAAAAAATAAACTGTAAGCAAGTTGAAAAGTGGAAGTAGAAAAGAAGATTGCTATACCAAGAGATATATAACATTAAGGGTTTTTTTGTTTTGTTTTGTTTTATTTTTGGAAGTGCTGCATATGATAGTTTACTATCTATGGATAACTGAAGCACTTGCTAATAGTGATACAGTATTGTAACTCTGAAGTACTTTTTACTTTTATCTAATGCATGCCATGAGAAATGATTACCTATGTAATTGTTAAAATTGAAATTTTAAACTGAATCTGGACAGATTTACTCTGGCTATAACATTTAGAAATCATTCAACTCAAATTAGCAGTATAAATTGCAGCCCTACAAGTTGACACACTTCCAAGATATTCAAATAATCATGAAGAGCTTTTTTTCTTTCACATTTTCATACAGTTTTTTTCCTAGTTCTCCCTACTTCAGAAGAATAATGATTAGTATGTTTGTTTGTTTTTAGATCAGTTGCAAACTTTAAGCATCAATAATCTGTCTAGACTTCATCACTTTCTAGTTCACAGGCTCCTCCGTATATATGAACTTGCAATGCTTGTGGAACAAATAAAGATAAGGTACCGCCAGCATAGCCTATAATTTCAGCGCCATGATGAGATGCTACTTCAGTGAGATAACTAGTGAAACAAGATGAAGCTCAATATTAAATCAGAGTGAAAATATGGACAGTGGAAAAGAAAAACAAGCCATTCTTAGTCCATTTGAATAATAAAAAAAAAAAACCAAAACATTTATCCTTATCTTGGATTCTGTGTTTGTTTGTTTTTAAATCTACATATTGTTTGTTGTTAATCTGGTTTTAATCTGATTCAGAACGTTGCAAATGCCTATTCAAAACAAGATAGATAAGAAATGTGAGAAGAAGTAGAAGTAGGCAATTATTTGAAGACAGACATTTTCATACAGAATCCATTTATTTTCTTTCCCGGAAACTGCAAATCTTATTTTAGTCTATTTGTATCTCTAAGAAAAATAATCTTACAATGAATCATAGAAACATAAGAGCATAGAATTATCTAGTGAACTGGATTCTAAATTAAAATGTCTGCCCTTCATTATCATCGCAGTGACATTGTTTTTACTTACGAGCTTAGTACTAGCTTCACTGGGAGACTGGCTTTTGTTTGAAATTGGAGCTACCACTTCCTCCATTTAAAAGGAAATGATGGTTTTGTAGAAATTTTGCAACTAATATTTAAATGTGGAATTTCCATGATCTGAAAGAGCTTTAGAGATTGACCATTAGAAAATGAGTTAAAACCTTTGAAAAGAAAGTAAATAATAGGGAAACTAAAAACTGGATGTTACTTACCTGTGCAATGAAACAAAATGTAACCATCAGTGTTCATGCTTTGTAAGACATTTGGGAGAATGATCCTGATTACTGGATTAAAACTATTAGTTTATAACTTTAATTACTGAACAGAAGCCCAGGAGATGAATGTGAAGGTAAACGGTCCTTTTCATATTTTACTTTGCTGCAATGCAAATAAATAAAAACAAGCTAAATCAGGTGCTAGTGATGAAAATGCAAGTAGGTGTGAAAAAGAGAAGATAAGTGTATTAAAGCTTAAGAATTTCATACTGGATTAAAACTCTGGTGTCGTCAACTCAAGTCCCCAACAATAGCAGGGAACTAAATTATAAGGTGACTAACAAAAGATCAGATGAAAGTGTATTAACTATAAGGAAGACTGTTGGGAAACTCCCCACGTTCTCCACAGGGTTACCCGCTCCGGCATGGGAAGCTTGACACTCAATGTGAGTTCATGCAGCTTCAACTTTATTGTAGCAACACACCATTTTATATAGCATCTATGCTTCCAGGGATACAGGGTCTATGCGACCAAGCGTATAAGAGAACAATACTGTTACCCAGGCTAATTTTGTGTACAGTATATGTTGTTAAGTACAGAACTCTACTAGAAACACCACATTCCATGCAAGTATAACTTGCTCCTTTCATCTAAGATTACATCGTAAATCATTAGTAAATCAGTAGCTAC
>NC_034409.1:146733822-146740838 GCF_002078875.1 Numida meleagris
ATAATTTCTCGCCACAGTTTCATTAATTTCTTTGCCTCCTTTCGATCATCAATCACGTGATCCCATAGCGTATCACCCAACTTTCGCCACTCCTCGACATTAAACAATGTCCTGGCATGCAAAAACACACCCACTGAATCCCGCTTTTCTAAGAAGCATAATGAAAGCTGCTTTTCTAAAAAGCACAATAAAAGCTGTTGGGCTACCTCCCACTCCATCCTCGCGTCGTAATCCAGCGACTGCCAAAGAGAGCACCGCGTTGGCCGACGACTTTAACCGCCCCCGGATCCGCTACCCCTGGCAAGCCAAAAAGGCTTCTCCGCTGCCAACAATGCAACGGAGGAAAATGCGGTCCGTCACCACATGCCCCAGTTAGGGTCCCTACTTTAACCACGATAAATGCTATGGATTGGTCCCTGTTCGGGCGCCAAATGTTGGGAAACTCCCCACATTCCCCACAGGGTTACCCGCTCCGGCGTGGGAAGCTTGACACTCAATGTGAGTTCATGCAGCTTCAACTTTATTGTAGCAACACACCATCTTATATAGCATCTATGCTTCCAGGGATACAGGGTCTATGCGACCAAGCGTATAAGAGAACAATACCGTTACCCAGGCTAATTTTGTGTACAGTATATGTTGTTAAGTACAGAACTCTACTAGAAACACCACATTCCATGCAAGTATAACTTGCTCCTTTCATCTAAGATTACATCGTAAATCATTAGTAAATCAGTAGCTACATGCTGCCGAGCAACCTGCCCTCCAACAGAAGACAGAAAGACATTTTTGCTGGTTCAGAAAGGACTGACATTACAGTAATTCTGTGGAAGGCTGCCACAGAATAAGGCAGCATTAGCGATTGGAATAAGACAATAATTAATGCCACAAATAATTTTGGGGAACTGGTATTAAGACAAAAAGAACAGAAGAAAGTTAAATCCAGAAAACAGTGCAATAGGAAGTATGGACAGCTGGTATAGTTTTCATCATTCATGCTTTTCAAAGGTAGATTAAAATCTGTTGGGTGATGCAAATTTTGCTGATCTTACTTTAGTCTCTGGTCATGGACTGTGAATCTCCATGGTCGCTTCCAGTCTTATTTATTTTGTATGATTCTGTTCACAAGTTGGCAAAGTTCTACTTTAAAGCTACTGATATTTTTTGATCCTGTTAATCTTGTTCAGATGTTGATCTAGATATTTCTGATGATCACAAATCTTATTTTTGATACAAATATGTTCATGACTGAATGATATAAAGCCTTCTTTAAACTGTAGCAAATTATGATTTCTATCTTCCAGCAAGTCTGAATATCCATTGTTGTGGCTATTCTAATAACCTTCTGGTTTACTTGATTCTTCTTGTATGATCTATTTTGAGCTCAGGTTAATAGAAAATACTCTGTACAATCACAATGATACTTTTCAGTTCCTACAATTACATCTTGAGACCAGCAATATGTTTGAATGACTAACAATATGACAATGTCAACACTCATATTAATTGTGGACTCTATTCAGGGTTCATTTGCAGTCATAACTGAGATGCATTTAAGTTGAAGAAAATAGTAAAAAGTTCGTAAGCTAGAATTCATTTCCTTCTAATCACATGGTACAGTCAAGTCATTTTTTCTCTTCTGTTATTAGGTCCTGAAGAAATGCCAACAGAAATGTGTGCCTGGTAGGGTCCACATTGTCAAGCTTAACCACTTAACAGTTAGGTTCTCAATTTATCATTGTTACCTCCACAGTCAATAAAGAAGGAGTGATAAATTATGTTCTATAACAGCTGCTTCTTACTATAGTTGTGATAAATGGCCTTTTGAAGGAACTTATTTCTACAGTGCATATTCAGCACTGGTTACAGTTGAGACAGAGTTAACTTTCTTCATAGTTACTAGTACTATGCTATATTTTGGTTTTAGGAGAAAAACAACACTGATAACAAATAGATGTTTTAGTTGTGGCTGAGTGTTACTGCACAGAACAAAAGACATTTCAGCTTCTTGTACTGTATTGTCAGCAAGGGAGTGACACAAGAAGCTGGTAGGGAACAGAACGAGGACAGCTGACCAGAACTGGCCAAAGGAGTACTCCGTAACAAATGACATGTGAAAAAAAGCTACAAAAGTGTGGAGAAATGGACAGAGGTAGGGGCAGCAGCTGCCTGTGGATTGGCTGGGCATTGGTCAGCAGTTGGTGAGCAATGTGAGCAATTGCATTGTGCATCACTTATTTTGTAAACATATATATTATTTCTCTCTTCCTTTTCTGTCTTAGTAGATAGGTCTCATCTCAACCTACAAATTCTACTTTTTTTTTTTTTTTTTTTTTTTTCCCCAATTCTCTCCCCCAGCCCACTGGAAGAGGGGAAGTGAAAGGCATTGTGGTGCTTAGCTGACAGCTGGATTAAACTACAGTAAGAGGAAACACAAACAACTTATTTATGCAGCTTTTAACAACCTTAGATGTCTACCAGCTAGGTTGTGAGCAAGACCACACAGCCTCCTCTTTTTAATGTGGTTTGTGTAAAAACAATTGATATAATAGAAATGAAGCATAAACAGTGTGTGTGAATCCAATACCCAAAAACTGTCTGTTCTGAAAGGCTTGTTGACCAAAGAATGGTAATGCTTAAGGGAACATAACAGTGATTGTTTAAAACAGTCATCAGCTTTTTTTTAACAGTTAGTGAAGGAATAACCTGTAGAGATTTGAAAAAAGAGTCATACTACAAAGAAATATGAAGAAATCAGCAGTAGGCATCTGACGTACTCTGTCCCCACTGGCAGTGCCTTCAGAACACCCCTGCCCATGCTCTGTAGTCAGGAGTGGGCTGACAGTGCAGGGGCAGCATGCAGGAATCCCATCTGGGTGCACAAGGACAGCTCCCAGGGCATCTCCTCTCTGGTGGTTGTATCTCCAGGCTGTCAGGATTGGCAAGAAGGGACACAAACTTGGGATGGCAGCATTTCCTGACAGAAGAATGTACACTGAGGGCAATCTCTGCAGCCGGGAAGGAGGGTGAGCTTGTAATTGTATGTATATGCATGTACGTATATGGGGCATTGGAACTTTTGTGGATTAGTTATTGAAAGGCAGCATTAGTCCTGGGAGGCACTAACAGACATAACTGGCTGTGCCCCACCTACCCTAGAGTCACCCTAACCTCTGTCTATGCACTTTTCCCCAACCTGCTCCCCCAGTCCTGCCTTGTTGTGAGATGGAAAGATATACATGGCTGTCACCACTTGAGCTCCAAGCTTGACTTCCCTTATGAAGCAGCTCTGAAGCTCTTTCTTCTTGCTAACAGGTAGGTGAAATTTGTAGGTATTTATTAATGTTTAAGTGTCTAATGTGTTCTTTATCTGTTTCATTGGTTATATTTATCCTGAATGTACTTATCACTGCTTACTCTTAATTTCATCACTAATCAATAAAACACTGTGATCTTCATTTGATTTAAATTACAAAAGATAAATAGTTTTTCCCTGTAACAGTAAGGGAAATAAAATTCAAATGACGTGCATGTGTTTCTATTCTATATTGTTGAATGTAATCTCTTAAGTATTATTATTCTAGACCTCAAGGTGCATCTGATTGCTTCTCTGGGGACAGGGAGGAGAAAGGGAGAGGTGTTGAGAGAAAAGTTCCCACATATATTAACATTCTCTCACAAGTTTTTGTCATCTTGAAATTTTATAAGCAGCAATTTTTGCACAAAACTAAACAAACAAACAACAACAACAACAACAAAACAGAAAACCAAACTATATTGAAAAAAAGAAAAAAGTCCCACACCTATTTGTAAGTATTTCTTTAATAGCCCTCTTCAAGCTTTGTACGTCCTTCTGTCTCCATCCTAGGATAATCATTATAGTCTATTTTCAGCCAAATTGTACACACCTTAGTTATTTTATTACCTATATATTATCATATCAACTAACTTAGCAAAGTAGAAATAGACAAAATTTAGAATCATACAGTCACAGAATGGTTTGGGTTAGAAGGGACGAATGTGATGTTTTACTGTTTTAAAACAAAAAGTTATCTATCAAAGAAAGGCCTTGTATCCATCTGCCGTAATACCTACCAAGCGGTTACATTTTTCTCAGTGTTATTCCATTTTGCTCACAGGCTTTCTGAGTTAAAAAGCAAATGCAAATGTTCCTCCTGTTTTTCTCAGTATCCTAAGTTTTTAAACTGTACATCTCAATAATATGCACTAATGTCATGTATTTCCTTTTTAGGATATATTTTTTTTGTAGCAGAAACCCTAATTTCATAAATTCAACTTAAGAAATCAAAATAGAATGTTCAATTATATCTTAATTTTCAGACAAGGAGTACTTTATATAATCGGTTAACTTGAATTCTTTTTTCTATTTTGGGGGTTTTTTTCTTTTGAGATTTTGATTTTTTTTTCCTGTTGTTCACATACAAATTCTAGAAAATCCTCACCGTAGAAAAATTCTAAGATTTTTGAACTTCAGAACTCTGAGCTCTTAGTCTAACATTGATATGTAGGTTATTTGGACAACCAAAGTTGTGCTTTACATCACTCCTTAGTCCTCCACCACTCTGCAAAGAGAGAATTTAAAAACATTTTTCATTAAAATTCCATGTAATCTCTTTAAATCTCCATGTGATTCTCTTTGAGCAATATTACACACAGCCAACATTTCTACTTGTTGAATTTGAGTTGAAAATAAATTTCCCATTTGTTATTTCAATGAGAATTAATCTTAAGTTGCATTTAGGTATCTACAAATCAGCTTCTAGCTCGAGGTGATAACTTGGACCCCTATCATTCACACTACCAAAGAAGTAGCTCTCACTCTAGCTTTTTGTTTTTATTATTTCTTCAATTAGCTAAGACTTCTTCCATCTGTCCCCAAGATGACCAGAATGGATATAAGCCACTTAGTACCACATGACTCCAGGATCCTAGCTGTATGATTAACCAAAACAAGGGAATAATACCAGGGAACCTAAAAATAGGTTAAAGAAACCCCATCCTACCTGATTTCTGGATAGAGGAATTTGTTGTTTATTCTTATTTTTCCACCCATTCATTGTCACATTCCTTTTCCAATCTGTGTCATGAAAATTAAATTCTTTCATACCAGTACTATTTGTGAAAACAACATTGTTTCTACATTGGCAGTCAAATTTAAGCAAGATGAAGCTCTGCTTGTCTCTGCTAACGAATTATCCGTATGCGATACATGTATCTATGAAGCTGTTTCAGCTGGTCACTCATAATTCTCTTGCACCATTTCAGATGCCCCGAGGATCTAAAATATCCAAGTGGACCTAGAAAATAGTGGCAGATTGAATCCTTTCTCTGGATATGTTGCTAGAGAATAAGTAATATCTTTTAGGGCATCTTCAATGACATTAAACACCTACATTTACATAAATGAACATCTATAAATATATATCTCTATAAAAATAAGTTTATGTATACTCCTTAAATTGTTGGAATTTAAATACACTTCATTTGTTCATTTGACTTTTTCTAGAATCCTATTTCAGAAAGTTGTGAATTACTCCTTACATACAGTATTTCTATTCACTGATCTTAAAAAGAACTTAAAGATTAACTCATATTTGGACGTATACATGGTAGACATTTTAGCTATACAGATCTCATTTAGAATTTGTCTTCTTCATTACTCAGAGTCTGATCCTGCCATCAGAACGCTGCTGCTGAAAGTAGCAAGAGGTGATCCAATAATCAAACTTTTTTAACAACATCTTTCAGAATAAGATATTCTTGGTAGACAAAGACTTACCCTGCAAATTGCTAGAAGACAAAAACCTTTAATAAGCCACAAGGTAAATAAAACCACCAACATTGTAGGGGTACGGTGTATTTGCTGTTTCTTTGGGCCAACAAAAACTGCATCAACAGTACAGAGAATCACTGTAGAGAATTCAGTTAGAGTTTATTCATATTAGTGAAAAAATATATATATGTCTTAGAACAGTTATTTTTTCTCAATATAGACTTCAGAAGTGTCAACATCAGACTGGAATTTCAGAACAAATGTTTTTCTACATCAGAAGATTAACAATTTATATAGTTTATACAATATTAATGGTTACAAACAAGTTTTACATGAGTTTGTAACTGTTTATTAGGTACTACGTCAAAAAAGAAGAATTTACAGTCCCGTTTTAATTTAAGCTATTGTATTAAAAATGAGAACTTACAGGAGTTAATGGTTAAATGCATATATGAAATTGAAATTTATAGCCTGAAGAAACATCATGGCTTTAAGTAATTAAACAAAGTATCCCCTCTTTGTAAAACATATCTGAAGGCTCCAGAAATTCCAATATTAGTGCATTAGTGTTATCTCACTTGATCGCCGAGGTTAGCTGTTCGGCACTGTCCCCAGCCAGAACCGCAGCGACTGAAGCGAGGTACAGGGGGGTTTTTGGATCGATTCCTTTACGCGGGGACCCCCGAGCTAACGGAGCGGCCCGGCAGCTCTCGCGAGAGCGGCTGACGTGGTGTGGGCGTTGCCAGGGCAACGGCATCCACGCCCCTTGCCTTATAAAAGACCTCAGGGAGGGCAGCGACGCGTCGCTGCCCACCGGGGGCAAAGCGGGGGTGTTGGAGTGCACGTACTACAGAGGCCGTTCAAACGCGCCGAAACAGTAAGCCACTCGTTCACGTGACTACACAGTGTGGAGGCCTGTTATATCGCTGTATTGGGTGTGAAGAGGCCTGTTATACCGCTGTATTGGGTGTGAAGAGGCCTGTTATATCACTGTATCGGGAGTGGTTAGTGCAGGGGCACCTGTTATCAGACTGGTAACGCCGTCAGGGCGGAGCCGGCACTACAGGCAACCGGAAGGACCGGACCAGTTGCACCTCGTTAAGGTTGCCCTACACTGTGCCAGGGTCGGCTGGTTTGCCATGGCTGCCCCCCGGCAGAAGGCTATTTCTAGGAAAAATGCGGGGACCCAGACTGAGGTCCCATGCACAGATAAAAGGATGGC